>NW_023260042.1:35638-101805 GCF_009762535.1 Notolabrus celidotus
TATATTTCTATTTTTATCTCACTATCTGTAATATCTAATATTTATAATTTTCTAATTCATTTAGATTTTTATTTAATATTTGTTACTCTTTATCTCTTAACATTTTCAAAATCTTATTTAATAATTTGTGACATTAAATATTAAAATACCTGTTATGTCTTATCTCAACTTTTATTTCATAACTTTACCAGGTCACTACAAAAAAAAAAAAACGGATTACATTTTTATTAATCTCTTTTTTTTCTCAGAATATATTTTTTATTTTGACTTTTTATTTCATAACTTTTTTACCTCATTTTATAATTTTTACCATTTAATATTTTCATAACTTTACCCGGCTATCTAAAAACCCTCTTACAAAAACTGACACTTTAGCATTTATCTTGTAATCTCACTTTCTCACATTTTTATCTCTAAATATTGAATTTTTTGTCTGTTAATTTTCAAATATTTCACTAGAACTGAGAATTTCCATCTCATTATTAACATTTTGTTTAATTTGAGACTTTATTTTAAAATATTGTTTTAATCATAATAATGACTTTTCATCTCATAGTTAACATTTTATTTTCTGACTTTTAATATTGAGTTTTGTCTGAAAACAATGACTATCTCATTATTGTGACTTTTTCTCATTAAAGGCGTGGTCTCAGTATTTTTTATTTTACATTTTTTGCACGACTGAATCAGACCTCTGTAAAATGTGCCATGTTGTCTCATTATTTTTGTTTTTTTGTAATTTTTTCAAAATTAATATTTCAGTTCTTATCCTCACCTTGACCTCCAAACACTACATTAAAAAACTGATGATATTTAGAGTGAAGGAAATGATGAATCTGTGGTACGACGTACTCTGATACTCGTGTCTCTACAACAAACGGTCTCTGGAGGACGGGCTGCTGGGAGAAGATCTCAGCAGCAGGTTTCCAATCAGAGGAGACGAGACCTGCGGTGAACCCGGGGCCCCGAGGCCAGCGGCAGCCAAAGGACCGAGGGAATGACTGACAGGTTTTGAACCTCCGACTCTGTCGGCAGTCGTCTCTGTTTCCAGCAGGTTGCACCAGACGCTCCATCAAACCCTCACTCCTTCATGTTCCTCCTCTCTCTGTGTTCGTGTCTGTTCGGTCTCACATCACGGAGGATCAAGTTATTAAATGTAATCATAAATCCTCAGAGGCTGATCGGGGAGGAAGACTCTTTCTTATTGGCTGGACTTATCAACACATCAGAGTCAAACCACTGCTGTCCCGGCTTCCTGTCAGAGTTAATAACGTCTCGTTTTGATCTACTGAAGCAAATAAGATCAAAAACAAGAGGATGGACTGATTCTATGAAAAGAGACCGGGGAACCCACCCCTCTAAATATGATGGTGAAATAAAGGTGAGTCTCAGTTTCACTGTAAACAGGAACTGATGTTCTTGTGATGTTCTTGTAATTAACGGGTCTTCAGTTTGCTGAAATAATAACATCATGATTAGTCCAAAGTCCAAAGTCAAGCTTTGTCAGGTCTGTCTCAAGAGGAGAAGAAAACTACGTCTACAATGTTTTTGTTGAATGGAGGTCTATGAAAGAGGATTAGAGACACTGATGTTTCTTTAGCTCTGACCTTCTTCACGGAATGTTCCATTTGTTCTCAGAATTCTGACATCATCAAAGACAGAACTCTGACATCATCAAAGACAGAACTCTGACATCATCAAAGACAGAACTTTGACATCATCAAAGACAGAATTCTGACAACATCAAAGACAGAACTCTGACATCATCAAAGACAGAACTCTGACATCATCAAAGACAGAACTCTGACATCATCAAAGACAGAATTCTGACATCATCAAAGACAGAACTCTGACATCATAGACAGAATTCTGACATCATCAAAGACAGAATTCTGACATCAGAGACAGAATTCTGACATCATCAGAGACAGAATTCTGACATCATCAAAGAATTCTGACATCATCAAAGACAGAACTCTGACATCATCAAAGACAGAATTCTGACATCATCAAAGACAGAATTCTGACATCAAAGACAGAACTCTGACATCATCAAAGACAGAATTCTGACATCATCAAAGACAGAACTCTGACATCATCAAAGACAGAACTCTGACATCATCAAAGACAGAATTCTGACATCATCAAAGACAGAACTCTGACATCATCACAGACAGAATTCTGACAACATCAAAGAGAATCTGACATCATCAAAGACAGAACTCTGACATCATCAAAGACAGAAATCTGACAACATCAAAGAGAATCTGACATCATCAAAGACAGAACTCTCACATCATCAAGACAGAATTTGACATCATCAAAGACAGAATTCTGACAACATCAAAGAGAATCTGACATCATCAAAGACAGAATTCTCACATCATCAAAGACAGAATTCTCACATCATCAAAGACAGAATTCTGACATCATCAAAGACAGAATTCTGATATCATCAAAGACAGAATTCTGATATCATCAAAGACAGAACTCTGACATCATCAGAGACAGAATTCTGGAATTCTGTCAGATCAGAATGTGATCAAAGCAGTAGAATAGGGGCCACACATACAGAGGCTACAGTCCTCTTTGCAGGGGTCGCCGGTTCAATTCCCGGCCGCGACCATCTCCTGCATGTCTTCCGCTCCACTCTCTACTCCCAACATTTCCTGTCTCTCTTCAGCTGTCCTATCAAAAATAAAGGCAAAAAGCCCAAAATTATAACTTAAGTTTTTTAAAAAGCAATAGAATGAAATCAAAGCAATAAAATGGGATCAAAGCAAATAGAATTCTGACATCAGAGACAGAATTCTGACATCATCAAAGACAGAATTCTGGAATTCTGTCTTTGATGATGTCAGAGTTCTAGAACACCTGCTGTTGCTCTCCATACAGACTGTTTCTCCTGCTGACACCTGATTGGTCTTTTTGGACTACAAACATACAACAAATAAGAACCACAGTCTTCCCATACTATATCTTCCATCTCATAAAGATGTTTGCCAAGAGTCAAAGTTGAACTAATCAACAAAAGGAAATGTGCCACCTTAACAAATTATTAAAGCTAGTAGCAGCCTGGTTTGAACATAAGTCCCGCCTCTAACAAGGCAAACAGCCAATCAAAGTGGTTATAGGGATTTTGATGTAGAACCATTAAAAGCATCCTTGCTAAGCATCCTGCGAGTCTGTTTCAAAAAGGAGAAGTTATTAATGAAGTGTCTTTTCTTATTTTCTTCAGAACAACATATAAGCTCGTCCAATCAGCATCATAAAAACCACCAGGTTCATTTCCCCTCACTTTGTATCCTGCAGGCGAGGACGACGCAGCCCGTTTGAACGCTTCCATGAAGAGCTCTCTCCGCAGGGCCTCGGGTCATCCTGGGATACGTCTGTTCCCTCGGCCGTGAAGGAGCCAAAACGCCACCTGAGCTGTCTCATTTTCAAATTAAAAAAAGGCCACTTTATCACAGCGAAAACTCCCCGGAGAGCCAGGATATTAAAACCTCTCTTTTTGTATCCTCGGGGTGTGACAGCGCGAGCAGCAGGAGGGTGCTTGTCTTGCAACATGTTAGGCTCGTTTGCATGTAAACACCACCCTGAGGTAGCAGAGGTATCCGTGACACGGGGAGCTGCAGGAAACAGTATCGGTGTGGTCAGCTGGGCGTGAAATGAAGCAGGAACCAAAACTTTCCAGGGAAAGTTCGGCTGTTTATCACGAGTCTGGTCACCTCTGTCCACTCCTGTCTGCACGTTTGCTCTCACTGTTTCATACATCGGATTTAGTGCAGTAACAAAAAGTGATCATCAGTTATGTTCCCTTTCGTCTGCTTCAATGTCGGAGCATTTTTTAGGAGCGCATGCAATGTCTTAAAGGTGACATATTCTGCTCTTTTTCATCAACATATATTGGTCTAAGAGGTCCCCAAAACATGTCTTTAAAGTTTATTGCTCAAAAAACACTTTGAAATCAGATTCTGGTCTGCCTGTAAACCCCTCTTTTTCAGCCCTGCTCAGAACAGGCTGTTTTCTGTGTCTGTGCCTTTAAATGTGAATGAGCTCTCTGACCACGCCCCCTCAGGAAGTGGGTGTGGCCTCCAGAATCTGATCCTGATGGAGAGGCGCCTGCAGCAGGACCTTTCTGAACCATTGGTCACAGATTTAGTGTTTCTTGTTGTTTTATTTGTCAGCATGTCGACGTGTGTCTTGGTACACAGCTACCAACATGTAGCTATGTGGCTATGCTAACTAGCGCTAGCACTTTTCCATGAAAACAAAAAATCATCCACTAGATCTTCAAATCTGCAGACGTGGGGAGTCAAAGCGACCTTTGTGTTATTAAGACAGCCTACAACTAGCATGCCTCCCTCCTAAGCTCCTTGTTAGCACACATGTGTGCAGGGAAAAAAACGGAGGAGGGGTTGAGTTGTATTTTATACAGTCTATGGGCTGAACAAGCTCGAGCTCTGACTTCCTGTTACAGACCGGATGGCGTTGTGACGTATGAAAACACTGAAAACTGAAACGGCTGGTTTCAGCACACATTTACAGAAAGGTGGAGAAATCAGAACAGGGGCAGAATGGAGTCTTTGACTTTTCAGGGGGTTTGTAGACAGGGACACAGATTTCAGGGAGAGAACCATTCAAAAGCCATTTTGCATGATATGACACCTTTAAAAAGTGCTGGAAGTGCACGTGTTTGCAGAAAATGTGTGGTGCAATATGAAATATCTTATTAAGTTTGCTGATCACACGACCGTGGTGGGTCTCATCAACAACAGGACTGAGATGATGCCGCCTTGTCTTGTGGTGCAAACACAACAATCTCTGTCTGAACGTGGAGACACCCAAGTTCCTGGGTGTGCACATCACAGAAGACCTCACCTGGACCACCAACACCGCATCACTGACCAAGAAGGCACATCAGCGCCTCTACTTCCTCCACAAGCTGAGGAAAGCTAGAGCCCCTGCCCCCATCATGCACACCTTCTACAGAGGCACCATCCAGAGTATTCTCACCAGCAGCATCACGGTGTGGTACGGGGGCCTGCACTGAGTCCTGACGAATGACCCTCCAGCGCATCATGAGAACAGCTGAGATTGTTGATGCCTCTCTCCTCCCTCCATGACATTTACTCTTCCCGCCTCACCGAAAAGCCCTGCGCATAGCAGGCGAGCCGTCCTACCCGTCTCACAGCTCTTCAGCTGCTGCCATCAGGAAGGAGACTTACGCAGTCTCCGGGCCAGAACCAGAACCAGCAGACTTAGGGACAGTTTGATCCACCAGGCAGTCAGGATGGATAAAGGTAGAGGAGGAGAAAGGACGACACGTGCAACAGGTCTTCACTAACCACCTCTCCCGTCCTGCTTCTAAAGAATATATTCTCCTCCAATCATCATGAGAGGACGCCCTGTCACACTGCTATCCACACACACACTAACACACACACACACACCTCCCTGCAATGCGCCGGGTGTGAATATGCGCCGGTTATCCTGGGAATAAACTGTTAAAAGCAGCAGAAATAGCTTTTTTCACAGACGGATGTGGAGTCATAAATCTGAGCGAGACGGCGGCGGCGGTGATGGCGGCGGCGACTGGGGTTGCGGGGGTGGCGGAGGTGTCTCCGGGTCTGCTGAGGTCTCAGCTCGGCGGGAGCAGTTGGGTTTATCTACGTGTGATTACACCCAGAATCCATCTGGCCTGACGACTCTCGCTGCAGAGATCAGCGCGGCACGTGACCTTTCACAGCTTGATGTACGAGAGGAATAAAAGGACAGGCAGGTACGAGGTTTATCCTCGTGTATTACAGATGTTATCATGAAGGAGGACAAAGTGCTGCTAGATTCAGGAGATTCTTAAGTGGAGAGCAAACAGGAAGTATCAAGCTCACTGCAAGCAAAAGAAAAGATAAACGTGCAGCAGGGAAGTTACGCAACAAGCATCAAACCAAGGAAACACACAAGAGGCCTCCAGGGCTGTAGGGGGCGCCAATTAGAGCAGGATCTGCAGCGTGTGTTGGCCATAACTTGGGTCATACAGTCTTTACGCGAGGTACATGAGTCGCTGCTGTCCCCCCATCTTCTCTACAGGTTTTACCCAAACAAAGCTACCTTTCTCTTTTAAACAGATTGGTTTTAGAAACGTCACAAAGATCGATTCTTTAAAGGAAAGGGGGAGGGGCACACACTGTGTAAACCTTAAACAGTATAAAACATGGACGCTGCCTTAATGACATCACCCACTGGTTTCTGGATCGACCTATACGGTTAAATTCCACCAGATCCGCGTCAAGTCTGTCACAGAACCGGATCTGATAGGTTTCTATTCTAGTCAATGTTAACTTCCACTGGATCCACTCTGGGGTTCCAGTGCTATTTCCTTTCCTCAGCTTTGTTTTCCTTGGCTTTCCTTTCCTTAGCACTCATTCCTCTCCTTTCCTTCCCTTAGCACTCATTTCCTTTCCTTTCCTTCCTTTAGTGCTCATTTCCTTCCTTTCCTTTCCTTAGCACTCATTCCTTCCTTTCCTTCCCTTAGAGCTCATTTCCTTGACTTGCCTTCCCTTAGCTATCATTTCCTTTCCTTCCCTTAACGATCATTTCCTTTCCTCAGCTTTCTTTTCCTTGGCTTTCCTTTCCTTAGCGATCATTTCCTCTCCTTTCCTTCCCTTAGCGATCATTTCCTTTACTTTTCTTCCCTAGAGCTCATTTCCTTTCCTTTCCTTCCCTTAGCGATCATTTCCTCTCCTTTCCTTCCCTTAGCAATCATTTCCTTTCCTCAGCTTTCTTTTCCTTAGCACTCATTTCCTTCCTTCCCTTAGCGATCATTTCCTCTCCTGTCCTTCCTTAGCGCTCATTTCCTTTACTTTCCTTCCCTTAGCGCTCATTTCCTTTGCTTTCCTTCCCTTAGAGCTCATTCCTTTCCTTTCCTTCCCTTAGCGATCATTTCCTTTCCTCAGCTTTCATTTCCTTTGCTTTCCTTTCCTTAGCACTCATTTCCTCTCCTTCCCTTAGCGATCATTTCCTTCCTTTCCTTCCCTTAGCGCTCATTTCCTTCCTTTCCTTCCCTTAGCGATCATTTCCTTTCCTAAGCTTTCATTCTTTACTTTCCTTCCCTTAGAGCTCATTTCCTTGGCTTCCTTCCTTAGCGCTCATTTCCTTTCCTAAGCTTTCATTTCCTTACTTTCCTTCCCTTAGCGATCATTTCCTTGGCTTTCCTTCCCTTAGCGCTCATTTCCTCTCCTTTCCTTCCCTTAGCGATCATTTCCTCTCCTTTCCTTCCCTTAGCGATCATTTCCTTTCCTCAGCTTTCTTTTCCTTGGTTTTCCTTTCCTTAGCACTCATTTCCTTTCCTTTCCTTCCCTTAGCGCTCATTTCCTTTACTTTCCTTTCCTTAGCACTCATTTCCTTTCCTTTCCTTCCCTTAGCGATCATTTCCTTTCCTTAGCTTTATTTTCCTCTCCTTTCCTTCCCTTAGCGATCATTTCCTTTCCTTTCCTTCCCTTAGCGATCATTTCCTTTCCTCAGCTTTCCTTTCCTTAGCACTCAAGACCTCCGCTGCATACGAACAAATTCCAGCCCCTCCCTGCAGGTCTGTGTGGACGCGTGGACGCGCGGACGCGCGGACGCGCGGACGCGCGGACGTGCGGTCGGTGGACGTGCGGACGTGCGGACGTGCGGACGTGTGGTCGGCGGATGTGTGGACGTGCGGACGTGTGGACTTGTTTCTGAGTTTCCTTTCACAAAGTGAAGAAAGTTACATCCAGGTGTAAGACGTAAGGGTACACCCTGCTCCTGCACCAGGCCCTGGAGTGCTTTAAAAGCCGGACTTGAGACAGTCCTCTTTCAGGTGCAGTCTTTTTGAATCTGATAAGAAAGTTGCTTTCATCTTTTCCTGCGTTTATCTCTCCTCAGTTTTACGGAGGAGACCTTTTCTTCCACATTGTAACCTGCAAAGAACATCCCGTTCCTCATTTCACTAATTCCCTCCCCGGAGGAAACGAGCTCACATTGTTTACATTTTTATAATCGCTCTAAATTCAGCGCCGCGCAGACAGTCAGGAGTCGGTGTGCGTGTGATTGAGGTCTGAGCTGAGAGGGCTTTTGTTCTGTGTTTACTGTACTCAGAGACAGAGAGGAGTAATCCTGACATATTTCACGGCTGAGGAAATATAACGACCACCGGTTGATTTGAAGTCAACATCTCAAAGTGTAAAGATCCCTCTCTGTCAAAGGGACCTGTATCCATCAGCGTTCGCTCTCTGAATATCTCTGACACCTAAACAGCTCAAAGTAGGTTAATCAGATGCAGCCTTAAATCCTGCAGCATCTGCAGACAGCACACCAGACTACCTCAGACCACCGGGCTGAGGAGGGGAGTCAGTACGAGGCGTTCAGGAGGAGAGAGAGAGGGGAGCTACAGGTATCTCACTGTATGCACCTCTAATGACAGCGTGTGTGGAAACAGGTTTTTGAGGTCCTCGAAAATATCTTCAAAGAGAATCCTTAAGAAGATGACAGCAGCAGAGCATCACGCACCTCCTCTGATCTCAGTGTCCTCGCTTTAAATGGCGTGTACGCAAGTTCCTTTATTTAGATCTCTGCTGAAGTGGCGAGCAGACGGAGAGTTGTTTGTGAACTCTGACGAGAGAACGAGGTGCTCTCGAACCTCATAACGCCGTGATGCATTCTCAAAAGTGACATCAGATTTCTACAGGTTGTTTGCATATGACATCATTTCCGTTGCGTGCACTGGCCGAAATGCGATGGGGGCAGGAAGTGATTTGCAGCATCTGCGCATAAACATAACACAGAACAGCCCGTACGGTTGTGTGTTTTCCCTAACCGATCAAACAGAGAAGTCCACAAGGTGTTTTATGGTGTCCTAAAGGTCGTGGGTTCTCAAGGGGGAAGAATGTTAAAAACTCTCTGAAAAACGAGGAAACGTGGATAGCAACCTTGGTTTGGCGGAGTGGGATCTGCCCGTGTTGTGGTGACCAGCTGTCCAGTTAAGGTAATGTCTGTATGTTGTATATATGTCTATGTTTAGGAGCTAACTCCTTCCACACTTTGTAATGTACAGTTCATTCTGCTGGAGTTTTTACTAACACAAACAATAGTTATAATTGGTGATGTTAGCCAGAGAGCTGATTGAAGTTATTATTTGACTGTAAACTCGCGTTGACTGGAGCTTTAGAGCGGTTAGCCTGCGCTAAGTAGCTAACGTATGTGTTGATAGCATCGTGGCGAGGAGGACGATTCTATGGACATTCATTTAAAAATACTCACTCTGGAGAAAACCTAACCGCAGTCGTTGTTTGAGCACCTTGATACCCAGGTCGTGACCCAACCACTCAAGAACCCTGGAGCCTGGAGGCTTCTGAACGCCTTCATCTGCTCGGTGGTGTAAAATGAAGTCTGGAGGACGAGGTAGTTCGTGATGTCAACGGCAGACACGTTCAGAAATAAGCTCGGGTCAGAGAGGAGGATCTCTTCCGACGTAATCTAGAATTTTTTCGGAATCGCTGTCTTATCACGGTGTCTAGAGCAGCACAGTACGGGCTTTCCTCGGTGCGTCCATTCTGAAATTTACTTCCTAACCCCTGTTGGATTCCACACGTCACTGGCATGACGTTATCGGCAAACACCTATGAATGGGATAGAATAGAATGGATGGAACACATCCGAGCAGAATAGAATGTAGTGCTCCTGATTGGTCAAGAGGAATGCATGAGACGACCTGATCACACACGTCATATCAAATCAATCCACAGAAAGGAGGACGGAATGGAACGGATCACATCAAAGGAGAACGGAACACATCAAAGGAGAACGGAACACATCAAAGGAGAACGGAACACATCAAAGGAGAACGGATCACATCAAAGGAGAACAGAACACTTCAAAGGAGAACAGAACACATCAAGGAGAACGGATCACATCAAAGGAGAATGATCACATCCAAGGGACAGAACACATCAAAGAGGAACATACACATCAAAGGAGAACGGAACACATCAAAGGGAGAACAGAACACATCAAAGGAGACGGAACACATCAAGGAAACGGATCACATCAAGGAGAACTGTAAAACACATCAAGGAGAAACGGATCACATCAAAGGAGAATCGGATCACATCAAAGGAGAACTGAACACATCAAGGAGAACGAACACATCAAAGGAGAACAGAACACATCAAAGGAGAACACATCAAAGGAGAACAGAACACATCAAAGGAGAACGGAACACATCAAAGGAGAACAGAACACATCAAAGGAGAACAGAACACATCAAAGGAGAACGGAACACATCAAAGGAGAACAGAACACATCAAAGGAGAACGGAACACATCAAAGGAGAACGGAACACATCAAAGGAGAACAGAACACATCAAAGGAGAACAGAACACATCAAAGGAGAACGGAACACATCAAAGGAGAACAGAACACATCAAAGGAGAACGGAACACATCAAAGGAGAATGGATCACATCAAAGGATGATAGAATGTTGTGATGTATCAAAGCCAAATAACAGCTGTGATTCATTCTAGAACGCAAAAGCAACACCAGGAACAACCTGATCACACGTCATGTCAAATCACTCCACATTCTGCACTATTTAGTTCCCACAACTTCGCCCCAAAGTCCGCCCCACCACTCCTCATCTTAATAACTTCATATTTCTCTTAAACGGTTGTGAGTTGAATCCAGGGCAGATTCAAGAACACTTCTCCACAGACTCTGCGTGTGGTCCATTAAGCACACACGGCTCCCCGAGCCTCAGATCAGACATGTCTGAGTGAACACCACCTCTTAATGCACCGGTCTGCTCGTCCACAGAGAGCTCCCAGATCCAGACAGGAGACGCACCGCCTCAGACACCACATGATGACGAAACTCAAAGTACAGAGGACCGACCAATGGAGACGGGCCAGGGAGTGAGATCATGGTGCGGAGAGGCTGCTTCATCATGAAGACAGGGGTTGAGGAAAAGCTCAAAGTCAAGGACGTTGTCCCAGAAACAAAACTTTGACTTCAATGTGTTACAAATATCCAAATTTAAAAGAACAGAAACAGTGAAATGGAGGGAACGGTTTGGCAACCATAGTCTTAAACCTTGGTCTGTCAACCTTTTGCCATTCCCCAAAAGCCCCGCAGCTTCATGAGGAACGTACAACCTTGTAAAACTACTATGAGTCAGACTGGCCACTAGCTGCCCACCAGCCATTCCCAAAAGTACTGTGGCTTTAAGAGGAGTATTTGATGATGTAGCTGCTCTGTGTGGGGCCTTGGGCATGCCTCGTCTTTTCCCTTGTCCCCAAAAGTTCTGTGGCTTCATGAGGAATATGCTACCTAGTGACTGCTATGTGTGGGTCATGGGCATGTTTCATCTGTAGGTCCTTCACCTAAAGCACCATGGCCTCATGAGGAATGTATAACCTAGTCAGAATTATATCTTGGTCCAAGGCATTGGCCTGCAATTGACCTTTTACCAGAAAGCACCTTGTCTTCATAAGGAATATTTGATGTAGTGAGTGCTATGTGGGGCCTTTGGCATGACTCGTCTTTTCCCTAGTCCCAAATTGCACTGTCGCTTCATAGGAATATAGGATGTAGTTACTGCTGCTGTGTGGGTCTTGGGCATGCTTCACATTTTCCCCTAGTCCCCAAAAACACCAGGGCTTCATGAGGAAAGAACACCTACGCAGCAGCCTAAATTTGACCATTTCCCAAAAGTACTGGGCTTCATTAGGAATATACAACCTAATAATACTACTATGTTCTGGGCCAAGACATCAGCCTGCAATGTGACCATTCCCCAGAAAGCACTGTGGCTTCATGAGGAATATTTGATGTTGTAGCTGCTCTGTGTGTGCCCTTGGGCAGGCCTTGTCTTTTCCCTAGTCCAAAAAGCACTGTGGCCACATGAGGAATATGCTACCTTGTAACTAACTTGGTGGTGCCTGTGCATGCCTCACCTTTAAGCTATTCCCCAAAAGCAATGTGGCTTCATGAGGAATTTACAACTTAGTAAAAGTAATGTGTGGGGCCTTGGCATTGATCCTGCAAGTGACCTTTCCCCAGAAAGCACTGTGGCTTCATGAGGATATTGATGATGTAGCTGCTCTGTGTAGGGACCTGGGCATGACTAGTCTTTTCCCGAGTCCCCAAAAGTTCTCTGGCTTCATGAGGACCACGCTACCTTATGCCTCACTTTCAGGCTATTCCCCAAAGAACCATGGCTACATGAGGGAATGTACAACCTACAAAACAACTCACGCAGCAGCCGTAAATCTGACCATTTCCCAAAAAGCACTGGTGGCTTCATTAGGAACACAAGATTGTAGGGACTGCTATGTTTTGGACTTGGTTATACCTTGCCATCTGACCACTCCCAAATACTGTGGCTTCATGAGGACTGTACAACCTAGTAAACTACTAGTCTTGGGCCAAGACATTGGTCTGCATTGACCATTCCTAAAAAAATCACTGTGGCCTTCATGAGGAATGTACAACCTAGTAAAAATAATGTCTCCGGCCAGTCATCGGCCTGCAATTGACCACTTCCTCATGTGGCTCAGCTGCTTGTAAAAACCAATCACAGGACAAAACATACCAAACTGAAGTAACATGTTTGAAGGTGGTTTAATAAAACACACTGCTGATGAACCGAGTCACTGGACACACACGATGAGAGGTGATCAGATATCATACATGTGATTTGTGCATTTTAGGTAAAGGGCCCCTTGTTGAGGCCAGTAAGAAAAAGAGTCGTCTCAACTCAGTGATGACAGTAACTGACTGAAAACAGCCTCAAGAGAAGCTTTAAGAGACGTGTTGCAAAAGTACTCATTTGCTCATTTTCTAAAAGTAATCAATTACCAATCAGGACTTGTGGGTATCAGATTATCAATACCACGAAAAATCACTACCACTCAAAAATACTGCGACCAGTTCCAGAAGGTTTACCATCATCAGACCATAACAGCGTTGTTCTGGTTTACTGTTAAACATTCATGATTTGAGTGTTAGAGTCTAAGAGACACAAAGCCGTCTCCTGTGCTTCAGAGACGTTATCATGTATATTCCAGACGGTGCATTAGGACTTATTCTCCACATATCAGACACTCTGTGCAGATTATGAGTTCGTGGGAATCCCCTCTGTGACCACTGCAGGCTCAGCGCTGCACCGACAGGAGTCCGTTTTGGCACAGCGGCCGAGCCTAATCATCACCCGGCTGCCTCCGATGGACGACACAGATTTTGTATGTTCGGTGTCCCTCGGATGAATAGCGAACAGTATCTGGGTGTTGTAGGGTCAGGGTTGCTCTAGCAGAGACAAAAAACTAAAGGGAGCTTCCCACAATCTGGAGGGGAAGGAGGACTTAACTGTGAAGGGAATCAGGTCAAAGCTCGGATCCTCATGAACTCCTTGAAGCCGTACGCTCCAGGATGCTGTTTCTTTTCTGCTCTTACCAAACATCCCTCGAGTTATGTAATGAATCGAATTAACAAGATGACTACTAACCAGCCTTCTTGAAATGGCACGTAGTGTACGTGTCAAAGTGAGACTGTAAAAAAGGTGATATTCACCTCTGTGGAGAGGAGATACCAACACCACCTTTACACGGCTGTAAGGAAGTCTTTTCTGCAGGGTACATAGATCTGACAACACATGCAGCACCAGAGGTTTTGGACTCTTATGAGACCTTGATGCACACGTGGCCTCGGGATGGAAATGCGTTGCATGCATGTATAAATAAACATGTGTATCCTGTGTTAATACTCTTCTCTGTATGCAGACTTATACAGACTTCACTTTGACCTTCAGCTTAATGCTGTTTATCCTCCTAATGCGCCGCATGTCACGGTGTTTTTCACCAGTCACACTCCTCAAAGAGTCGCTCTGTGCTCGAGGTGTAAAACAAGCCCAGGGGACCGTACAACGCTCCAGCAACACCATCATCAAATTTGAACAATCTGGTCCTCAACACCACCCAAAAACCAGCTGATCATAGACTTCAGTAGACTTCCTAGGCGTGCACATGAGGAGGACATGACCCGGAGTGCTAACTGCTCCGTAGAGAGCATGCTGACATACTGTATCTGTGTGTGGTTTGCCAGCTGCACAGCAACAGAGAAGAAAGCTCTCCAGAGGGTCGTCAGCTGCACCCCCCTCCCCTCCCTGGAAGATCTTTGCAGTTCCCGCTGCCTCGATAAGCCCAGAATATATATATATATATATATATTATATATATATATATATATTATATATATATATATATATATATATATATATATATGAGATCCATCCCTACCCGGACTCTCTCTGTCTGAACTGCCTCCTTAACCATGTCATTCCACTCCATGTCTTTCTATTCCAATCATTCTATTCCATTCATTCTATTCCAATCATTCTATTCCAATCTTTCTATTCCAATCTTTCTATTCCAATCTTTCTATTCCAATCATTCTATTCCATTCATTCTATTCCAATCTTTCTATTCCAATCTTTCTATTCCAATCATTCTATTCCAATCATTCTATTCCAATCATTCTATTCCATTCATTCTATTCCAATCATTCTATTCCATTCATTCTATTCCATGTCATTCTATTCCATGTCATTCTATTCCATGTCATTCCATTCCAGTCATTCGTATTCCATGTCATTCTATTCCATGTCATTCTATTCCATGTTATTCTATTCCATTCCATTCTATTCCATGTCATTCCATTCCATGTCATTCTATTCCATGTCATTCTATTCCATGTCATTCCATTCCATGTCATTCTATTCCATGTCATTCTATTCCATGTCATTCTATTCCATGTCATTCTATTCCATGTCATTCTATTCCATGTCATTCTATTCCATGTCATTCTATTCCATGTCATTCTATTCCATGTTATTCTATTCCATGTTATTCTATTCCATGTCATTCTATTCCATTCCATTCTATTCCATGTCATTCTATTCCATGTTATTCTATTCCATGTCATTCCATTCCATGTCATTCTATTCCATTCCATGTCTATTCCCGTGTGTGACATCATCTGTTTCTCCCTGATTGGTTGTTAGCCTGACAGACCACACTGAGGGCGGTATATGAGGGTGATTTTCTGCACTGCTGATACAGCATCAATGTTGGAGGGGCGTGGCTTGTACTTTTAAACGATGCACTAATTAAAGGATGTGATTTAACGCGGCGGTCTCTGACGTGTGGACGTTCACAGAGGAGCTAATTGATCATGAAAGAAGTTCCACGTGTGTTCGGAGCGCGCTGCAGATCCTGACTCAGGCTGGAGCTAAAAGCAGAAAGAGGCACAGACACAGCTGGAGCTTTGGAGCACAGACTAATTAAATCGGTCTGAAAACAACATCTCGAACAAGCAGAGTGTGCAACATTCATTATGTTGAAACACAGAGCTGAACGCAGCTGCTGTGAGCTGTCATTAAATACTGATTGCATCACTTTCCTCCTGAATTAAAGGATTACACTTCTTGTTGGAGTATGAAGAGAGTTTAAGAGATTACAGGAGAAGTCCGGTCGTTGTTATTTCATCATGTTCACTCGGGCAGGAAAAGTTCAGAGCTAAAGCTGAGCTAGCTGCCCTCCACACATCTTACAGGGTTTAAGAACAGAATGGAAAGCAACAGAATGACATGGAACAGAATGGGATGAATGGAATGGTTTCTTGACTTCAGATATGAAGGTTAAAGTTGGTGTTTGGTCATTACCATGTTGGTTTCAGGAACTAGACGTGACCATATTTGGAAGACAGGGATCAAAACTCGTCTGACGGATGAATCAGACTCAGTTATTTCACCAAACCTATTTGTCATAATTGAGATATATGCTGACGTCAAGTCATTCTATTCCATATCATTCAATTCCATGTCATTCTATTCCGTGTCATTCTATTCCATGTCATTCTATTCCATGTCATTCTATTCCATGTCATTCTATTCTATGTCATTCTATTCTATTCCATGTCATTCTATTCCATGTCATTCTATTCCATGTCATTCTGTTCCATGTCATTCTATTCTATTCCATGTCATTCTATTCCATGTCATTCTATTCCATGTCATTCTATTCCGTGTCATTCTATTCCATGTCATTCTATTCTATTCCATGTCATTTTATTCTATTGCATGTCATTCTATTCCATATCATTCAATTCCATGTCATTCTATTCCGTGTCATTCTATTCCGTGTCATTCTATTCCGTGTCATTCTATTCCATGTCATTCTATTCCATGTCATTCTGTTCCATGTCATTCTATTCTATTGCATGTCATTCTATTCCATGTCATTCTATTCCATGTCATTCTATTCTATTCCATGTCATTCTATTCCATGTCATTCTATTCCATGTCATTTTATTCTATTCCATGTCATTCTATTTTATTCCATGTCATTCTATTCCATGTCATTCTATTTCATGTCATTCTATTCCATGTCATTCTATTTCATGTCATTCCATTCCATGTCATTCTATTTCATGTCATTCTATTATATGTCATTCTATTCCATGTCATTCTATTGCATGTCATTCTATTCCATGTCATTCCATGTCATTCTATTCCATGTCATTCTATTTCATGTCATTCTATTCCATGTCATTCTATTCCATGTCATTCTATTCCATGTCATTCTATTACCTGTCATTCTATTACCTGTCATTCTATTCCATGTCATTCTATTCCATCTGCTGACGTCTTCATCCCACAGTCTGAGTCTGAATTAGACCCGAATCCTCCGCGAGGTTTACTTAAAGAGTTCTCCAAAATGTTTGACCTACATAGATTTAAATCCAACAAGGCCCAGAGTGTAACTAAAAATATTACAGCCTTATTCTGGGATTTAAATGAAATTAGAAAAAAAAAGCTCCTCCTCTGTGAAAACAGAGATTAAATATAAAGAACGCAGAGTACAATGTCAGCTGAAGGTTTCAAGAGCTTCATCTGCTGCTGGCGCTGGAGTTCAGCAACAGTTCAGCTTCACCTGAGGATCCACGGAAATCCCAAAACCTTCAACGTGTGACGCTTTGTCGAGTCTCGAATTTCAAATGCTGAAACATCAGAATCTGTCGTCTGCAGGAGGAAACAAAAGCCACTGCATTAAAAAACAGACATGACTCTGTAGTGGAAGTCACTGCATTAAAAACAGACATGACTCTGTAGTGGAAGTCACTGCATTAAAAACAGACATGACTCTGTAGTGGAAGTCACTGCATTAAACACAGACATGACTCTGTAGTGGAAGTCACTGCATTAAAAACAGACATGACTCTGTAGTGGAAGTCACTGCATTAAACACAGACATGACTCTGTAGTGGAAGTCACTGCATTGAACACAGACATGACTGTAGTGGAAGTCACTGCATTAAACACAGACATGACTCTGTAGTGGAAGTCACTGCATTAAACATAGACATGACTCTGTAGTGGAAGTCACTGCATTAAAAACAGACATGACTCTGTAGTGGAAGTCACTGCATTAAAAACAGACAGGACTTTGTAGTGGAAGTCACTGCATTAAACACAGACATGACTCTGTAGTGGAAGTCACTGCATTAAACACAGACATGACTCTGTAGTGGAAGTCACTGCATTAAAAACAGACATGACTCTGTAGTGGAAGTCACTGCACTAAAAACAGACATGACTCTGTAGTGGAAGTCACTGCATTAAAAACAGACATGACTCTGTAGTGGAAGTCACTGCATTAAACACAGACATGACTCTGTAGTGGAAGTCACTGCATTAACACAGACATGACTCTGTAGTGGAAGTCACTGCATTAAACATAGACATGACTGTAGTGGAAGTCACTGCATTGAAACACAGACATGACTCTGTAGTGGAAGTCACTGCATTAAACAGACATGACTGTAGTGGAAGTCACTGCATTAAAAACAGACATGACTCTGTAGTGGAAGTCACTGCATTAAAAACAGACATGACTCTGTAGTGGAAGTCACTGCATTAAACACAGACATGACTCTGTAGTGGAAGTCACTGCATCCACACATGCAGGTTAAATCTGAACCATACAAAGAGGAAACCATATGTTAACATGATCCAGAACCACTGGAGACTTCTCTGGACCTGGACCTGGGTCCACAGATTCTGCAGACTCATAGCGTTGACCCTCTCCTGAGTTTGCAGAGCGTGTTGATTTTCATGTTTTCTCTCCTCTCCTGATTTGATGTGTGTAATGTTTCTCTGGGAGCGACGTGATGCTGCGTTTGGCATTTTAGTTTCCATGTCGACTGAAACACTGCAAGCTGGGGGAATGAAAACAACCCTCCCTCCTCTCCTCTCCTCTCCTCTCCTCCCTCCTTTCCTCCCTCCCTACCTCCCTCCAGGGCAGGCAGTTGTTTTCAGAGCGCAGACTCTCTCTCTCTTCACGGGGAGTAAATGTGGTAATTAGTTCTTTTATTTGACTCAAAAGAAAAGAAGCTGCTGTTGTTGCTCCGTGTTTTTGATTCTCTGAAGGAAACTTCAAACAACTACAAACCGACGTCACTGTCAAAACCTTCCCTTGTATCCCTGAAAGCAGAGAGAGAATAATGCCTCCTGTTCTCTTGATTGCTTTTAAGCCTTTTGATCACGTTAATATACAGTTTACTCGTCTTTTTTTTTAACATCGTCTCTGAATATGAAAGAGCATCACTTCTGGTTTCCCCTGAACCCTGCAGGCTGAAGTCTCGGCTGATGAGCGACCGGGATGAAAGTGCTTCCCTCTCTCTGAGACTCTTGTGTGGAGTGTGTGTAGAGCGGAGAGAGGGCAGGATGAGCTCCTCGCTCTGCTGCAGAGAGGAAGCAACAATAAAAGGGAAGAGGTTCAGGTTCAGGCTTTACAGCATGGACCCTCTGACGGGGAGCTGACCCCCTGAGCTGATTCAAAAGCAGCTCCGAGCAGCTATCAAAAACATAATTCATAAACCACAAAAATAGTACAAATTATTTCACAAAACACACAAATATTTTGGTTTTTGAACTTTTTTTTCTATTTTATAAATGTTTTGTGTTTTGTGTAATTGTTTTATTTGGTAAAATTTTTAGATTAAAGGTGACATATCACGCTTTTTTCATCAACATATATTGGTCTAAGAGGTCCCCAAAACATGTCTTTAAAGTTTATGCTCAAAAAAACACTTTGAAATCAGATTCTGGTCTGCCTGAAAACCCTCTTCTTCAGCCCTGCTCAGAACAGTCTGTTTTCTCTCTGACCACGCCCCCTCAGGAAGTGGGTGTGGCCTCGGCTGTCCAGCACGTTGATCTAATGTTTACATGTTGGCTGAATATACACGGCTGCTCACAGACCCGCGTTACTTCAACCCTCTGAATCTGATCCAGAATCTGATCCTGACGGAGAGGCGCCTGCAGCAGGACCTTTCTGAACCATTGGTCACAGATTTAGTGTTTCTTGTTGTTTTATTTGTCAGCATGTCGACGTGTGTCTTGGTACACAGCTACCAACATGTAGCTATGTGGCTATGCTAACTAGCGCTAGCACTTTTCCATGAAAACTAAAAATCCTCCACTAGATCTTCAAATCTGCAGACGTGGGGAGTCAAAGCGACCTTTGTGTTTATTAAGACAGCCTACAACTAGCATGCCTCCCTCCTAAGCTCCTTGTTAGCACACATGTGTGCAGGGAATGAAAAACGGAGGAGGGGTTGAGTTGTATTTTATACAGTCTATGGGCTGAACAAGCTCCGAGCTCTGACTTCCTGTTACAGACCGGATGGCGTTGTGACGTATGAAAAACACTGAAAACTGAAACGGCTGGTTTCAGCACACATTTACAGAAAGGTGGAGAAATCAGAACAGGGGCAGAATGGAGTCTTTGACTTTTCAGGGGGTTTGTAGACAGGGACACAGATTTCAGGGAGAGAACCATTAAAAAGAACATTCTGCATGATATGTCACCTTTAAATGTCTTTTAATGTTCAACTGATTTTTAACTGGATTGATCATTTTATGTAAAGCACTTTGAATTGCTTTGTTGCTGAAATGCACTTTATAAATACATTTGCCTTGCCTTGCCTATGTTTTGAATATAGAATAAAAAAAGAGGATGGATCGTGTGAAGACAAAAACAGCATGCTGACAAGCTTCTGCAGAAACTTGAAACTTCAGAGTGAGGCCGGTATTCATGATTCAGTGTTAGGAGTAAAAGTCAAAAGTTGTCAGGAACAGAAATACATGACTTAAGAACGGTGCAAAAGTTTTTACCTCTGCTGTGTTTGCTGAAAACCTACAGTGGTGTTTGTGTTTGTGAAGTTTTAGATGCAGTCTGACCCTGAAAGATGAAATGATCCTAAAAAAAAAAGAAGACAAACTTTCCCTCTGTCTTTGTGTAACTCTGCAGCGGCGGCGTGGTGTCGTCTCAGGGCGGCTGTAAACCCTCCCTTGATTTACACAGAGACAAAAAAAGAAGACAAAGAGCGTCTGCTGCTCTCAGGGTCGCTCACGGGGAGAGAATCAGACCGAGGAGTCGTCTGCCCGGCCGCGTTCAGACTGCACAGTCATTGCAGAGGGAGTCTGGGACGGGCGTGACGGCAGGAGGCTTTTAAACCTGTCAGAGACTGAGTCACTCTTTATCTCCAGCGCTGTCGTTCCATACGTTCTCTGCTGCGGGCTGTTCTCACCGTGTCAGAGACGCTGACTGCACCCACAGCAGGAATACATCAACATCCTCTCTTCTCTTCTTCTTCTTCTTCTTCTTCTTCTTCTTCTTCTTTCTTCTTCTTCTTCTTCTTCTTCTTCTTCTTCTTCTTCTTCTTCTTCTTCTTCTTCTTCTTCTTCTTCTTCTTCTTCTTCCTCTTCTCTTCTTCTCTTCTTCTTCTTCTTCTTCTTCTTCTTCTTCTTCTTCTTCTTCTTCTTCTTCTTCTTCAGCGTCTAATAGAGCTCACATGACCTGCAGTGGGAGAAGTCACGGATGTGTCTGACTCTCTGAGCTTGTTTTATCGACTTCCTGTCTTCCTCACCGTGACCCCGGACTCGGCTCCGCAGCCCGGGACCTGAGCGGGGATAGATTCATGGTTCAGGATCTATATGTTCCTGCCTGTCTGATGAATTGATCCGCTCCGTCCGATCCAGTTTGTTTAGACTTCAGTCCCGGTCACACGGTCGGGCGGTGTTTGGTTCAGAGGTGTCAGTCATGAGGTTTGAGGTCATGTGAGGTCAAGATAACAGATAGAAAGACAATAAGGATCTAAAATGTTAAATTATGATGAGAACGTGAGATTCATTTGTGACATGAGAGACGAAATGATGAGGAAAAGTTGAATTTGGTAAAAATTAGTCAGAGATAGTCAGAAATAAATAATAAAAGATACTAATATCTGATTATTGTGACTTTTTTACCTCATAATTATTATTTTTTTATTCTTAACTTTGACGTTTGATCTGTAATTATTTTTATTTGTACTCAGGGTAATACTTTAGAACTTTGGATCTTATGATTGAAACTTTTTATTTGTCTTAATGACTTTTTTTTGTCATTTAAATCTGAAATTATGACTTTATCTGCTTTTGTGATTTTTTTTTATAATTATATTAAGTCCCTTTACCTTTTCATTTATTTTCATTTTTCCTCAGAATAAATAATTAATATCTTTGAATCTCATAATTTAATCTTTTTATCTCATCTTTCTGATTTTTTTTTCACATATTTTGTCTTTAAATCAGAAGTTCTGACTCTTAATTTGATTTTGTGATTTTTATTCATTAATTATGACTTTTTAAAAATGATCTTACATCCCTTTACCTCAATATTAAGACCTTTTTCTCCTGAGTGTGACTTTGATACCATACCTGACTTTTATCTGATAATTCTCTTTTCTCACTTTTAATCTAGAAAACAATATTCCAGAAGAATTTCAATCTCATAATTGCAAATTTATTTTATTTCTCTTGACTTGTTATCACATAGTTGTGTCTCTTTTTCTCATCATTTCTTCTTATTTATAACTTTTCTAAAAGATCCACCTTTTTGTGATAATTCTGACTTTTTATGTAAAAATTGAACTTTTGTCTTAATCCCAAGACGTGTTTCTTTTAAGTTAAGTCATAAAAGTTTGACTTTTTAACTCACAACTAAGACTTTGGACCAATTACACTGACTTTTTATTTTGTAATTTGACTTTTTAACTGTCATTAATGATTTTTTTTTTCATATTTATGACTCTCATGACTGTGAATCTTATAAATTGAACATCTTCTACATGTTTATGACTTTTTATCTAAAAATATTCTCATTATTCAGACTTTTAATCTGAAAAGAAAGATGTTAAATAGTGTAGTGATGTCTTTCTATGTTAGAATCTTCACTGATTTGGACTTTTAAAAACATATTAATGACTTTTCTTGTTATTTTGACTGTTTTTCTACAAATTTGTGTCTCATAATTGTGACTTTTTATTTAATTTTGGTCTCATTCATCTCACAATCCTGAACTGTTATTATATAAAAATGAGATTACAAGTCGACTTAAAGGGGACATATCACGCTTTTTTCATCAACATATATTGGTCTAAGAGGTCCCCAAAACATGTCTTTAAAGTTTATGCTCAAAAAAACACTTAGAAATCAGATTCTGGTCTGCCTGTAAACCCCTCTTCTTCAGCCCTGCTCAGAACAGTCTGTTTTCTCTCTGACCACGCCCCCTCAGGAAGTGGATGTGCCTCGGCTCTCCAGCACGTTGATCTAATGTTTACATGTTGGCTGAATATACACGGCTGCTCAGAGATCACGTTACTTCAACCCTCTGAATCTGATCCAGAATCTGATCCTGACGGAGAGGCGCCTGCAGCAGGACCTTTCTGAACCATTGGTCACAGATTTAGTGTTTCTTGTTGTTTTATTTATCAGTATGTCGACGTGTGTCTTGGTACACAGCTACAGCTACAGCTATGAACATGTAGCTATGTGGCTATGCTAATTAGCGCTAGCACTTATCCATGATAAATAAAAATCATCCACTAGATCTTCAAATCTGCAGACGTGGGGAGTCAAAGCGACCTCTGCCAGAAAGGCAGCAGGACCTTTCTGAAGGATTGGTCACAGATTTAGTGTTTCTTGTTGTTTTACTTGTCAGTATGTCGACGTGTGTCTTGGTACACAGCTACAGCTAGGGCATGTAGCTATGCTAACTAGCGCTAGCACTTATCCATGATAAATAAAAATCATCCACTAGATCTTCAAATCTGCAGACGTGGGGAGTCAAAGCGACCTTTGTGTTTATTAAGACAGCCTACAACTAGCATGCCTCCCTCCTAAGCTCCTTGTTAGCACACATTTGTGCAGGTAATGAAAAACGGGGGAGGGATTCAGTATTATTTTATACAGTCTATGGGCTGAACAAGCTCCGAGCTCTGACTCCGTGACAGACCGGATATTGTTGTTACGTAACAAAAACACTGAAGTCTGAAACGGCTGGTTTCAGCACACATTTACAGAAAGGTGGAGAAATCAGAACAGGGGCAGAATGGATTTTTTTCATTCTCGGGGGGTTTGTAGACATGCCAGGGACACAGATTTCAGGTAAAGAACCATTAGAAAGTCAATTTTGCATGATATGTCACCTTTAAAGCTGGGGTTGGTAGTCAGAGTCAGAGGGTTTTCCAAGACTACCAACCCCAGCTTTAAAGCAAAGTGTGTTAGTTAATATCATTCACTGTTAGAGGAAATGGGCGTCCTAGAGAAACATTTCAGACGTTCCTCTCAGGGGAAAGTATTTTATTGGGGTTCATGTTTTGATTGAAAGTTACACACTTAAACAGAAGTTTAAAATCATAGAGTTCAATGACCCCAAACTGCGTCCTGACAACACGTCCTGCAGACTCACATGTCCTGAGTCACTCCGTCTCTCCTCACTGTGTGTTTTATTTCCCAGACGAGCTGCATGTTTATGAGGCAGGTTATAGAGCTGCTGTGTTGGGTTGTTGTGGATCTCTCTCTCTGTATTTTAATGATGAGGTTCAGAAAGTAGGACATGGACTCTGGACTGCAATGAGCCGAGACACGCAGGAGGCTAATATGAAACTGTCGTGCTGTCAGTCCTACAGAGAGTGCTGTTATTCCTCTGGAGGAGGGAAACGCATCATGGAATAAGAAAAGAGTCTAACGTCTTTGTTTTAGACTCATCATACTTCCTGTACTTCCTACCAGAGCGCATTAAACCGTGCAGGTGGAGTCCGACCTGCAAACAGAGACAGACTCTGAGTCATGCAAGGAAGGAGTCTGTCACAGATCAGAGCGCCTCTCCGGATAAACATGCGCCTGATGATCGGCTCGTCGTTACGAAAGCAGGCGTGAATCACCGCGTCTCAGACGGGTGGAGTCCGACCTGCGTGGGCGGCTGCTGAAGTCCGGACCTCAAGAGAGACTCTCTGAAACCACGGTCTGGACCGACACGGACGGAAATAGGCAGCTGCAGAGGAATTCAGAATCAGTGCGGCGTTCAGTCACTTAAATATTAGAACAACAAAGACCTTTATTTTGAAGGGCAGGCAGAGTTCAGGAAGTTACAAAGACTCAAACTTAGCAACGAACACGAGGGAACACCAGGAGGAGAAGAAAAGATGCAGAGATGTTCGTCTTCTTTTACTCTCTCCTCTCTTCCTTCATGAAAATAGGAAGGTAGGAGGAGGTAGAGCGTACAGCCTGATCCAGCAAAGGAGCTCTAGCCCAGACAAACTCCTCACCCTGTCTCTGCTTTTCTCCTGCTCTCTTTCTAACATCTTTCCAGAGATTATTCCTTCTGTTTTATGTCTCCTCTTCCTCTCTTTTGTTATGAAAATGGGGGAATAAGGGGAGGTAGAGCGTACAGCCTAACCCAGCAGGGTTGAGCTACAGATCAAACAGGCTTCTCACGGTAGTTCTGCCTTTTCCTGTCCTCCTTCAAACATCTCATGACAGATTCTCCTCTTTTCCTTCCTCTCAAACCTCATGAAAGTAGGAATGTTGGGGGAGGTAGAGCGTACAGCCTGATCAAGCAGGGGAGCCCTAACCCAGACCAACTCCTCGCCCTGTCTCTGCTTTTTAACATCTCCACTAAGACTTTTCTTTCTGTTTTATGTCTCTTCTTTCATCTCTTCTCTCTTTCATCATGAAAACAGGGGAATAAGGAAAGGTAGAGCGTACAGCCTAACCCAGCAAGGGAGCTCTCGCCCAAACCGGCCTCCCTACCTTGTCTCTTTCTTATCCTGTCCTCTCCAGAGATTCTTCTTTCCATGTGATCTTTCTTCCTCCTCTCTTTTGTTATGAAAGTAGGAAGGTAGGGGAGGTAGAGCGTACAGCCTGATCCAGCAAAGGAGCTCTGGCCAAGACAAACTCTTCACCCTGTCTCTACCATTTCCTGCCCTCTTTCTAACATCTCTCTACAGACTCTCCTCTCTTCCTTCATGAAAGTCGGAAGGTTGGGGGAGGTAGAGCGTACAGCCTGATCCAGCAAAGGAGCTCTAGCCCAAACAAACTTCTTTCCATGGGTTTTCCTTCCTTATCCTCTTTTTAACATCTTTTCTACTAAGACTTTTCTTTCTTTATGTCTCCTCTTCCTCTCTTTCATCATGAAAACAGGGGAATAAGGGAAGGTAGAGCGTACAGCCTAACCCAGCAGGGTTTAACTCCAGTTCAAACAGGGTTCTCATTCTGGTTCTGCCTTTTCCTGTCCTCTTTCTAATATCTCTCCACAGACTGTTCTCTCCACCCCTACCTTGTTAAAATAGGAAGGTAGGGGGAGGTAGAGCGTACAGCCTGATCCAGCAAAGGAGCTCTAGCCCAGACAAACTCCTCACCCTGTCTCTGCTTTTCTCCTGCTCTCTTTATAACATCTTTCCAGAGATTATTCCTTCTGTTTTGTCTCTTCTTCCTCTCTTTGGTTATGAAAATGGGGGAATAAGGGGAGGTAGAGCGTACGGTCTAATAATGTGTTCACACCAAACGTGGATAAAATCATTCCCGCGAATGAATTTCATGTAAAGTCAAAGTAAAGACACACTCTCCACAGACTCCCCTCTTTTCTCTCTCTTCTCTCCTCCCTTACATCATGGAAACAGGAAGGTTGGGGGAGGTAGAGCACACAGCCTGATCGAACAGGGGAGTTCTTGCCCAAACAAACTTCTTTCCATGGGCTTGCCTTCCCTGTCCTCTTTTTAACATCTCTACTAAGACTTTTCTTTCTGTTTTATGTCTCCTCTTCCTCTCTTTCATCATGAAAACAGGGAAATAAGGGGAGGTAGAGCGTACAGCCTAACCCAGCAGGGTTTAACTCCAGTTCAAACAGGGTTCTCATTCTGGTTCTGCCTTTTCCTGTCCTCTTTCTAATATATCTCCACAGACTGTTCTCTCCACCCCTACCTTGTTAAAATAGGAAGGTATGGGGAGGTAGAGCATACAGCCTGATCCAGCAAAGGAGCTCTAGCCCAGACAAACTCCTCACCCTGTCTCTGCTTTTCTCCTGCTCTCTTTGTAACATCTTTCCAGAGATTATTCCTTCTGTTTTATGTCTCCTCTTCCTCTCTTTTGTTATGAAAATGGGGGATATGGGGAGGTAGAGCGTACAGTCTAATAATGTGTTCACACCAAACGCAGATAAAATCATTTGCACTAATGAATTTCATGTAAAGTCAACATAAAGACACGAATAGATGCGAGTAGTGGTCTGGCAAATCGAAGGAGTCACTCGTCTCTGTCTGCTTTATAACATCTTTCTTCAGACTCCCCTCTTTTCTCTCTCTTCACTCCTCCCTTACATCATGGAAACATGAAGGTTGGGGGAGGTAGAGCGTTCAGCCTGATCCAACAGGGGAGTTCTACCCCAAACAGACTTCTCTCCCTGGGTTTGCCTTCCCTGTCCTCTTTTTAACAACCTCTACTAAGACTTTTCTTTCTGTTTTATGTCTCCTCTTCCTCTCTTTCGTCATGAGAAACAGGGAAATAAGGGGAGGTAGAGCGTACAGTCTAACTCAGCAGGGTTAAGCTCTCGCCCAAACTGGTTTCCCACGCTAAATCTCCTTGTCTGCTTTCTAACATCTCTCTCCAGTCTCTCCTCTCTTACTTCATGGACATAGGACAGTAGGGGGAGGTAGAGCGTACGGTCCATTGTGTGAGTTATGTAGCGCTTCAGTCTTATAAAAAAATCTGAGCTGACGTCCTCTGACTTTGTTCCCTCGTCCACCCTCTCTTCGCTCCCCGCTGACCTTAGTTCCTAAACTGCTGACATCTTTCTCCAAGTGTTCCTCTTCCACTAACAGTCCAGTCCTCCTCTCAGACCCAGTCCTCCTCTCAGACCCAGTCCTCCTGGGTCCAGAGCGGTTTCCATAAAGACAGCATAAATCTACCGTTGAATCATCTCCACTTTATCTCCACAGAAAAGTTCAGCTGCTTCAGTATGTGAACCATCGACTCCTCTCCTCGACTCTGCACTTTATAAAAACAGCTGATTCAGTCGGTGACGTCTGACCTCTCTGCTGTCGCCAAACATCAAAATTCAGCCGGGAGACATTTTTAAAACAAAAGTGCTTCTTCTGAGTCCGGATCAGCAACAAGGAAGCTGCCGGACTCTCTGAGCCGCTCCGTTCTCCGTGATGTAATTAACCAAGGTCACTCTCCACACACTAATTACTCTTCTTGGCTCAAACCGCAGCGCTCGGACAAACTGCAAGGTTTCCGGGGCGGAGAGCGACTTGAACTTCTGCCACGGGACTCCAGAAGTCAGGGAGAGACGGCGCTATTTCCAGAAGGTTCAAAGTCACAGGAAGAGTTCAAGAGTTTCTTTGAAGGGTGTGGGGAGGCAGACCTGCAGACCTGCAGACATGCGGTCTGAGAGTGAAAGAGAAGGACGGAGGGAGGGAGGGAGGGAGGGAACATTGTTTGATTCTGCTTTTCAGTTTTAAAACGGATCAAATGTGCAGAAATTTAGAGAAGAAGCTCAAAATCTAAATCCAGACAGATTCAAGATCCAAACAACAAGGACTACCAAAGACCCAACGTCAAGACCGGATCAGATCCAGTCCCCTCTTCCAGACAGGACTCAGTCTGATCTCATCTTAATCCACCATGAGCAGAGCACTTTGCAGCATTTAGCAAGTTACAGTGGCAAGGACAAACTTCCTTTAACAGGCAGAAACCTCCAGCAGGACCAGACTCATGTTAGACACACATCTGCTGAGACCGTGTTGGAGAGAGGGATAGAGGGAGATGTAGATAGAGAGAGAGAGAGACACAGAGACAGACAGAGAGAGACAGAGAGAGAGACAGAGAGATGATAGTGGGGAGACGGATAGTAGTAGTTGTAGCAGAGACAGAAAGAATGAAAGGAAAAAGGAACGAAACAGAGAAAGAAAGGCAGGAAAATGAATGAAATAAAAAAGGAAGACAGGAAGAGAGAGAAGTGAAGAAAGAAAGAAAGAAAGAAAGAAAGAAAGAAAGACAGGAAAATTAATGAAATAAAAAAGGAAGACAGGAAGAGAGAAGTGAAGAAAGAAAGAAAGAAAGAAAGAAAGAAAGAAAGAAAGAAAGAAAGAAAGAATAACAGACCCCAAAAAAGGAATCTCCAGCAGAGATCCAGAGGAACCTACGAGACAAGGGAGCTCAGGGACTCCAGAAAGGTCTATGGTTAGTAACTTTAATGGGACAGGAAGAGTTAAAGTGAGAGACAGGCAGAGAGAGGAGAGAGAGGGAAAGACAGGATCCTAGTGGGTCAGTCTAAGCCTATAGCAGCAGAACTAAGACCTGGTCCAAGCCTGATCCAGCTCTAACTATAAGCTTCATCAAAAAGGAAAGTTTGAAGCCTACTCTTAAAAGTAGAGAGGGTGTCTGCCTCCCGGACTCTGACTGGTAGATGATTCCAAAGGAGAGGGGCCTGATAACTGAAGGCTCTACCTCCCATACTACTTTTAGAGACTGTAGGTACGATGAGCAGGCCTGCATGTTGGGAGCGTCGTGTTCTAGAGGGGTAATATGAGCTCTTCAAGATATGAAGGTGGTGTTCTGATTATTTCTTCCTCACATTAAAGATGAAAGCAGTGATGATGACTTCCTGTTCCTGAGTGCTCGCCGTGATGTTCTCTCCTGCAGGTATTCTCCCAGGAGCAGGAGCAGCTCCCAGGCAGCGGTCTGAAGCTGTGAAACACTCCAGCTGAGAGCCTGCTGCCGCTGCAGACATGCTGTATTTTGGTTACGGGGCAGTTTTTAGACGAGGTTGCCTAGGAACTGAGACTCTTTGTTGTGTCATCGTTCTGCAGAAGATGCACACGCACACGGAGGGACACACTTCCTAACGTGAGCACCAACATGCTAAATTTAGACGGCCATCGATGGAGTCAGCACACGGGTGTCGTCGTCGTGAGGGATTCTGCGTTCTGTGTGTTTAATGTATGAACACCGAGCGTCTCCCCGCTCCCCGCTCTCCGACCACGCTGCAGATAAAAACATTTAAAGACATCATCCTGTGACGGCTTCAGCAGCAGACACACGTCTCAGATCTGAACCCCGGAACTTCAAACACAAAGGCAGAGTCTCACAAACCAAAAAAGAGAGAGAGACAAAGACAGAGAGAGAGAGCAGCAGAGACCCCTCCCGTCTGCCCATGCAGCGGGGTTTCCCTGGTAACAAGTCACATGGTTATCCTTGGTAACCGGTGCAACTGGTCCAGATGCCAGTGGGGAGTCGTGGAGGCAGGCAGCCGAAGAGCAGCCATGCAGGTTAAAGGACATGTGTTCATAGAATGATGCTTTATCTCAGAGAGGAAGAGGGTGATGGGTAAAAACACTCCTCTGTGAGAACACAACAACATCCTTTCAACGCCGTCCAGAGAGCGTCATGACACTCACGTATGGATCACATCTCTACTCAGAACGGTGAAACAGAAGGTCCAGACTAACGGCCAAATTCCACCAGATCCGTCTCTGATCCGTCACAGCACCTGATCTGTTTCTATTCTAGTCAATGTGTTAACTTCCACTGGATCCGCTCCGTTGAGTTCCAGCAGGTCAGAGCTGGAAAGTGTCGCTGGGGGGAGGGATGTCTGGGTCAAACTGCTGGGACTGTTGTCTTTGGGACCCGACCCCAGATAGGCAAAAGTCAATGGATGGATGGATGGATGGATGGATGGATGGATGGATGGATGGATGGATGGATGGATGGATGGATGGATGGATGGATTGACAGATAGATGGATGGATGGATGGATTGACAGATAGATGGATGGACGGATGGACAGATGGACGGATGGATGGACGGACGGATGGATGGACAGGTGGATTGACAGATACATGGATTGACAGATTCATGGATTGACAGATACATGGATGGACGGACAGATGGAAGGAAGGATGGATGGACTGATGGATGGTTGAACAAATGGATTGATGGATGGAGGGATGGACAGATGGACGGATGGATGGATATGTGGATGGAAGGACAGATGGATGGACAGATGACAGATGGATGGATGGATGGATGGATGGATGGATGGATGGATGGACGGATGGACAGATTGATGGACGGATGGACAGATGGATGGATGGATGGATGGACGGATAGACAGATTGATGGATGGAAGGACAGATTGATGGACGGATGGACAGATTGATGGACGGATGGACAGATGGATGGATGGATGGATGGATTGATGGACGGATGGACAGATTGATGGAGGATAGATGGATGGATGGATGGATGGATGGAAGGACAGATTGATGGACGGATGGACAGATGGATGGATGGATGGACGGATAGACAGATTGATGGACGGATGGACAGATTGATGGACGGATGGACAGATTGATGGAGGATAGATGACAGATAGATGGATGGATGGATGGACGGATGGACAGATTGATGGACGGATGGACAGATGGATGGATCGATGGATGGATTGATGGACGGATGGACAGATTGATGGAGGATGGATGGATGGATGGATGGATGGATGGATGGATGGATGGATGGATGGATGGATGGATGGATGGATGGACGGATTGATGGACGGATGGACAGATTGATGGACGGATGGACAGATTGATGGACAGATTGATGGACAGATTGATGGACAGAGTGATGGACAGAGTGATGGACAGATTGATGGATGGAGTGATGGACAGATTGATGGACAGATTGATAAACGGATAGATGGACGGATGGATGGATGGATAAATGTTTTTGTATCAGGCTGTACACGAGTTTGTTTCTGGTGGTTTTATCATGGGGTTCTATGAGGCTCGACTCACTTTTGGAGTCAGCCTCTAGTGGCCACTGGAGGAACTGCAGTTTTTGGCACGTGGTGAGGTCACATGGTCGCCCTTTCTTTGTCTTTACAGCTGAGGAAGAGGATGGGGGAGATGACTAACCTGCAGGGGACAGGATGGGAAGAAGAGAGCGTGGTGGAGTTTATCTGACGGGTAAAGATGATAAGAAGACGGAGAAGAGGCAGAAGAGGAACCGGTCTGGGGATTTCGGGGGAGATGAAGGAGAAGATGGCAGAGGAATATCAAGTGAAGACAAACAGATGGGGCTGAGAGGCAGAACTGAGAGACTGAGGAAAGAAAGGAGCAGAAGAAGAAGAAGAAGAAGCAGGGTGACAGCTGGTGGCAGGAAGTGAGCGAGTGGAGACGATGAAAGAGAAGAGAAGAAGACCGGGGGAACGTCTTTATTTACTTTTTCTGCTTGGTGAGAATATTTATGACAGCGTTTAGCTTCCTCACCGTCCGTCTCTTCCTCTTTAATCTACGTTCAGTTCCTTTCTCTCCTTTCACTCAGGAATAAAAACAAACAGAGGCACCGAGTGGATGGTGAGGTAGAATAAACAAAGAGAACTTTCCTCAGTGTTCAGATCCTGAGTTATCTATAGCAGCAGCGTTTCTTTTACATAATCCTCAGGTCTTAATATCTCAGTCTGACTGACGCAGACCGCCGCTGATCGCTGCTTTATGAGACACGTTAATCGCCCCCCCCCGTCAGTGTGAGCACGCTCAGACTCCACAAACACAGACCTACAGGCAGGAAGTCAGCAGGTAACAGGGTCGCTGGTTTAACCACAACACCTGTGTGGTTATAAAAGCAGTGCGTCATCCTGCTCCAGATGTTGAATAATGAGTTTCACCGACTATGGATTTCAGACCGGTTCATAAAAAGAGGAAAATTTAGCCTTTAGGAAAGTAAAATATTAAATTTTCAGTCATAATGATAAGATAAAAAGTTAAATTAAGATATAAAAGTCAAAATTAATAAAAAAGTAAGACAAAAAGTAAAAAAATAATTGGGGTTATAAAAAGTATGAGATAAAATCAATAAAAAATATAAAGTCAAATATTAGAAAGAAGAAAATATTAGATAAAAAAAACAACTTTGATATAAAAAACTAAGTTATGAAACAAAAGTGTGAGATAATAAAATCAATATTATGAGATCAGTCAAAATATGAGATTAAATGTCAAAACTATGAGATATTAAGTCAAATATTAAAATAGTAAATTGAATTTAGGATTTTTAAAAGTCATAATTATGATTATTACATATATTTGACATAGTCAAAGTTATCAAATACAAAGTATGAGATAATAAAATCTAAATTATGAGACAAATAGTTAAATGTGAGGAATAAGTAAGACATTAAAATGTCAGTAGTATGACAAAAAGTAAATATTTTTTAATAAAATTCAAAATTATTTTATAAAAAAAAAAAAGTAAGGCAAAGTATGAGATAAAAAGTCAATATCTTAACAAACAAGCAACCATAGTGAGATTAAATGTAATTTTTATGAGGTAGTAAGTCATTATTATTTTTTTAAATCAAAATTATGATTAAAACTCTAAATGACAAATAAGTAACTCTAGTGAGAAAAAAGTCAAAATTATATGATAAAAACTCAAATATGAGAAATAAATACATATGAGATGAAAACTAAATTTTATTTGATAAAATGTCAAAATAAAGACATCAAAAGTAATATTCAGAGATAGTAAGTACAATTAATTCCATGAAACTTCAGAATGAGAAAAAATGAAAAATTCTGAGAAAGTGAGATAAAAGTCAAACGTATGAATAGTCAGTTATAATTAGAATAAAAAGTCAAACTATGAATAAATAATGAAATAAAAAGTCACAACTTTGATCTATTTTCTCTTAATGTCTCATCCTAACCCTGTCTCATTATTATGACTCTTATCTCATTATGATGACTCATATCTCATTATCATGACTCTTATCTCATTATCATGACTCTTATCTCATTATCAAGACTCTTATCTCTTTATGACTCTTATCTCTTTATGATGACTCTTATCTCATTATGATGACTCTTATCTCTTTATGACTCTTATCTCTTTATGATGACTCTTATCTCTTTATGACTCTTATCTCTTTATGATGACTCTTATCTCATTATCATGACTCTTATCTCATTATTATGACTCTTATCTCATTATCATGACTCTTATCTCATTATCATGACTCTTATCTCATTATCATGACTCTTATCTCATTATTATGACTCTCATCTCATTATCATGACTCTTATCTCATTATGATGACTCTTATCTCTTTATGACTTATCTCTTTATGATGACTCTTATCTCATTATGACTTATCTCATTATTATGACTCTTATCTCATTATGATGACTCTTATCTCATTATGATGACTCTTATCTCATTATGACTTATCTCATTATTATGACTCTTATCTCATTATGATGACTCTTATCTCATTATGACTCTTATCTCTTTATGATGACTCTTATCTCATTATGATGACTCTTATCTCATTATGACTTATCTCTTTATGATGACTCTTATCTCATTATGACTTATCTCATTATTATGACTCTTATCTCATTATGATGACTCTTATCTCATTATGATGACTCTTATCTCATTATGATGACTCTTATCTCATTATGATGACTCTTATCTCATTATGATGACTCTTATCTCATTATGATGACTCTTATCTCATTATGACTTATCTCATTATTATGACTCTTATCTCATTATGATGACTCTTATCTCATTATGACTCTTATCTCTTTATGATGACTCTTATCTCATTATCATGACTCTTATCTCTTTATGATGACTCTTATCTCATTATGACTTATCTCTTTATGATGACTCTTATCTCATCATGACTCTTATCTCATTATGATGACTCTTATCTCATTATTATGACTCTTATCTCATTATTATGACTCTTATCTCATTATCATGACTTATCTCATTATGATGACTCTTATCTCATTATCATGACTCTTATCTCTTTATGATGACTCTTATCTCATTATCATGACTTATCTCATTATCATGACTCTTATCTCATTATCATGACTCTTATCTCATTATCATGACTCTTATCTCATTATCATGACTCTTATCTCATTATGATGACTCTTATCTCTTTATCATGACTCTTATCTCATTATCATGACTCTTATCTCATTATCATGACTCTTATCTCTTTATCATGACTCTTATCTCATTATCATGACTCTTATCTCATTGTGATGACTCTTATCTCATTATCATGACTCTTATCTCATTATCATGACTCTTATCTCATTATGATGACTCTTATCTCTTTATCATGACTCTTATCTCATTATCATGACTCTTATCTCATTATGATGACTCTTATCTCTTTATCATGACTCTTATCTCATTATCATGACTCTTATCTCATTATGATGACTCTTATCTCTTTATCATGACTCTTATCTCTTTATCATGACTCTTATCTCATTATGATGACTCTTATCTCATTATGATGACTCAGCATTTGTGTTTGTTTTCATTAAGGCCGCGCCTCCGTCTTCATTAATAGACGCAGACAGAAGAGTGATGGATGGACGGCTGGGTGAGCGTTTGAGGGAAACTAACAGAGACTCAAAGAGGTGAGGCCTCTGATCAATTATTTACAAACCTGAGGAGGCTGGGAAATGTCAGCAGAGTGTGCACATGCTCAGAGGACGACACTACAAACACACACACACACACACACACACTCTGCAGGCCTGTGAAGCTGCAGCGAGGAGCTCTCACTGCGATTTGACAGAGTTCAGATCAAAAACTCAGAGATGAAATAATCTCCTTTTCATGACGAGAATCTCAGAGTTAATTTTGAGGAATCAGTGATTAAGAAGGTTTGTCTGTTATAGAGTGGTTAACATTTAAACATGGGACTGAACTGGGATTCCAGGGCTTTAGGAGCCAGCCTCTAGTGGACACAAACGGTACTGCTGTTCTTTAAACTTCAACATTAGCTTCAGTTTTGGAAATGGAGTATTTAAAAAGGTGCAGTGTGTGGTATTTAAAGGTACAGTGTGTAGTATTAAAAAGTACAGTATTAGGATCTGCAAGGAGAGGTGGATGACAGAAACACCTAATTAATACGATACACTGCACCTTTAAATACTACACACTGCACCTTTAAATACTACACACTGCACCTTTAAATACTTCACACTGTACCTTTAAATACTTCACACTGTACCTTTAAATACTACACACTGCACCTTTAAATACCACACACTGTACCTTTAAATACTACACACTGCACCTTTAAATACCACACACTGTACCTTTAAATACTACACACTGCACCTTTAAATACTACACACTGCACCTTTAAATACTACACACTGTACCTTTAAATACTACACACTGCACCTTTAAATACTACACACTGCACTTTTAAATACTACACACTGTACCTTTAAATACTACACACTGCACTTTTAAATACTACACACTGCACCTTTTAATACTTCACACTGTACCTTTAAATACTACACACTGTACCTTTAAATACTTCACACTGTACCTTTAAATACTTCACACTGTACCTTTAAATACTACACACTGCACCTTTAAATACTACACACTGTACCTTTATATACTACACACTGCACCTTTAAATACTACACACTGCACCTTTAAATACTACACACTGCACCTTTAAATACTACACACTGCACCTTTAAATACTACACACTGTACCTTTAAATACTTCACACTGTACCTTTAAATACTACACACTGTACCTTTAAATACTACACACTGCACCTTTAAATACTGCACACTGCACCTTTAAATGCTACACACTGTACCTTTAAATACTACACACTGTACCTTTAAATGCTACACACTGTACCTTTAAATACTACACACTGCACCTTTAAATACTACACACTGTACCTTTAAATACTACACACTGTACCTTTAAATACTACACACTGCACCTTTAAATACTACACACTGCACTTTTAAATACTACACACTGTACCTTTAAATACTACACACTGTACCTTTAAATACTACACACTGTACCTTTAAATACTACACACTGCACCTTTAAATACTACACACTGTACCTTTAAATACCACACACTGTACCTTTAAATACTACACACTGTACCTTTAAATACTACACACTGTACCTTTAAATACTACACACTGCACCTTTAAATACTACACACTGTACCTTTAAATACTACACACTGTACCTTCAAATACTACACACTGCACCTTTAAATACTACACACTGTACCTTTAAATACTACACACTGTACCTTTAAATACTACACACTGCACCTTTAAACACTACACACTGCACCTTCAAATACTACACACTGCACCTTCAAATACTACACACTGCACCTTTAAATACTACACACTGCACCTTCAAATACTACACACTGGACCTTTAAATACTACACACTGGACCTTTAAATACTACACACTGTACCTTTAAATACTACAAACTGTACCTTTAAACACTACACACTGCACCTTCAAATACTACACACTGCACCTTTAAATACTACACACTGTACCTTTAAATACTACACACTGCACCTTTAAATACTACACACTGTACCTTTAAATACCACACACTGTACCTTTAAATACTACACACTGTACCTTTAAATACTACACACTGTACCTTTAAATACTACACACTGTACCTTTAAATACTACACACTGCACCTTTTAATACTACACACTGCACCTTTAAATACTACACACTGTACCTTTAAATACTACACACTGTACCTTCAAATACTACACACTGCACCTTTAAATACTACACACTGTACCTTTAAATACTACACACTGTACCTTTAAATACTACACACTGCACCTTTAAACACTACACACTGCACCTTCAAATACTACACACTGCACCTTCAAATACTACACACTGCACCTTTAAATACTACACACTGCACCTTCAAATACTACACACTGGACCTTTAAATACTACACACTGGACCTTTAAATACTACACACTGTACCTTTAAATACTACAAACTGTACCTTTAAACACTACACACTGCACCTTCAAATACTACACACTGCACCTTTAAATACTACACACTGTACCTTTAAATACTACACACTGCACCTTTAAATACTACACACTGCACCTTTAAATACTACACACTGCACTTTTAAATACTACACACTGCACCTTTAAATACTACACACTGCACCTTTAAATACTTCACACTGCACCTTTAAATACTACACACTGCACCTTTAAATACTACACACTGCACCTTTAAATACTACACACTGCACTTTTAAATACTACACACTGCACTTTTAAATACTACACACTGTACCTTTAAATGCTACACACTGTACCTTTAAATACAATAACAAAAGCAGAAGATAAACACATGGCTGGTTAGAATAACATCTTCCACTGCAGCTCTTCCTCACAGGGGCGAGGTCTTCCTCTGTCTGGGCGCTCAGCACCATCTGTTCTGCAGATTCCATTATGAGGGTAAGAAAAAGGCTTCTGCACGTCCAGGAGCCCAAACCATCTCCTGATCTAATCATCCCTTAAATGATCCCTTAAAGGCTACGGAGCGGGAGGAGTCCTCCACTCTGCTCATCCATCAGCATCAGCCACGAGGAGGAAGAGGAGGAAGAGGAGGAAGAGGAGGAAGAGGAGGAAGAGGAGGAGACGATAAACACAACACAGACAGGGTTTCTGGTGTTGACACTGAGAGGTGCTGCTGTGTCTCGTGTTTATTGGAGAGACGGCTTCATGCTCAGGATAAAGAATTCTAACAAACATTGTGATGTAAGCTGTGTGTTGTGTTGGTTTGAGAGTTAATGTCTCTCTTTGGTTCCTTAAAAACATCAAGATTATATGAGGTTTAATTTGAAGCTGAAATTATAGATCAATTCATTGACAAACCAAAAATGAGTAATTAAATAATAAGTCAACTTTCCCCTCACATGTGATGATTTGATGGTTTATATTGAGTTATTTAATTAGAATCTTAATTAACATATAATTAGACTTTTTTTTTTTATATTTGTAAATTTTATCTCATTTTTTAAAGTCAAATTTATTTCTTTGATTACTGATTTTTTTTTCAGAACTTGAAAAATTCTGTTTAAAAAAAAACAAAAAATGTAGAAAGAAATTTACAGGAATGGCTTTTACTAAAAATTCTGGGAATTAAGAAAATAAAAATTCCGGAGTCTTTTTTTTTTTAATTCTGAGATTTCAAAAAAAATTTTTAAAAAAGGGTTCCGGAATCTTATTCAGAAATTTTTGAGATAAAAAAAAAAAAAAATCCGTAATTTCTTTTTATTTCATAAATTTCAGAATTCTAAGATGAAAGTCAGAATTCTGATTTTTTTTTAAATTCTATCTGAAATTTCAGAATTCTGAGAAAAAAACATGTCAGGTCTATAAAAAAAAAATAGTGGCCCTTATTATTTTTGTGTTTAAGACTTGTTTTTCAAGGAAAATATTAAAGATGTTTAGAAACCCTGACTTCGCTTTGTAACATTATACAATTTTCTCCATTTAATGTTTCTAATATAAAAAAAAACAAAAAACTTTTTCCTACCTGGTAAATGACGTCAATGTTGTAATAAAAATTCTGTGTTTTTATTATTATATATTATATAAAGGGATTTGAGGGACACTTGGCAGGGGACTACTGATGTAAACTAGCCTTTTGGCTAATTCTGGCCTATTTACAGAAGTGGTAATTAACATGCATGGTCCTTCTACATGAAAAAATACAATAAAAATTAATAAATACAAAAATATCATATCTGATTTGAACCAAATGTGAATTACATTTTTGGCCCCAAATTTCAGAATCATTGCAGTTTTTGGAGCTTAGCTTTAGGCTAACGGCTGAGCTAACTTCCTGCATCAAATGATTTTTTAACATTTCACAAAAATCTCTTAAAACAGAAGTTGATCGGCATCTTTCCAAGACGGAAGTTTCAGCCCAATTTCTGAATTTCAGAAATCTCCAAAGACAGAAAAGAGCAAAAAAAGATCAAAGCAAAGTCTTAGACTTTAAAAAATGTTACAGGCTAACGTAAGAACATTCAGCTACGAGGAGAGAACTCAAAACATCAGGTTCCGTGGATCACAGCGTCTAGATCCAGTGAACTGTGGCCTTGGATGAGTGTTAGCGTGCTAGCATTAGCGTGCTAGCATTAGCGTTAGCCACGGTTAGCTCACACATTCTATATTTATGTAGATTTCTGCAGAGCTGTTCTCAATAAGGAGGGGAATCAGTTGCATGTGAAACAGCTGACTCAGCATCTCAGCCGGTTTCATTCAGACGGGTTCTGGTGTCACCGCTCCAGGCGACCAATCACAGACTAGACGGGGGGCGGTGCTAAAAATAAGTGAAGCTCACTCATGGGACGTCGTGAAGAGTCACTGTCCTCTCAAACAGGAGCTGCTGCTGCTGCTGCTGCTGCTGTCCTCTGTAAAGGTTTGGAATTGGAAAAATCAAACTTGTCCAGTCAGCAGTCCCTCCTCGATCCCTCTGCCATCGCCCCCCCGCTGTGTCCTCTCCCGCCCTTCAAGCGCCACCCGTGGGCCGGCATCTCTGCCAGAGATTTGGCTTCAATATATGTTAAACACAGCGGATCTCCTCGCTCCCTGACTCTCATGATCCCATTTCCACGCTAACAGGACACCTCCTGTGTTTTCACCTCCACTCTGCCGCTCACCTTGACCCCACGCTCTGAGGTAAGAGCAGCCCGGTCTGAAACACACACGCCTCACCTCATCATGAAAACACACCCTGAGGAAGGGAAACACAGGGCCTCTCTCTTTGGAAAGCAAAGTTCCTCAATCATGTTTTAGAAACATTCAGCGCCCGTTCAGGCCTCCACTCTCTGATGAGTCATTTTAGGAAAGCTAATAATCATCAATCAGCTGTTAACAAAGGTCACATCAGCCTCTCTGGTTCCCTTAAAGCTCCTTCATGTGTTCATAATGAAAAGATCAGTTTGGAAATCACCATCAAGACACATCTCAGGACCAGAGACCGGGGAGTCAGAGTCAGAGGTCTGTGGAGAGGATCACATCTGAAGACGACTCCACGACATGTGAAGGATGTGGAGTCGTTACAGACGCCGTTTAAAGGATGTGGAGTCGTTACAGAAGACGTTTAAAGGATGTGGAGTCGTTACAGACGCCGTTTAAAGGATGTGGAGTCGTTACAGACGTCATTTAAAGGATGTGGAGTCGTTACAGAGGCCGTTTAAAGGATGTGGAGTCGTTACAGACGCCGTTTAAAGGACGTGGAGTCGTTACAGACGCCGTTTAAAGGATGTGGAGTCGTTACAGACGCCGTTTAAATGATGTGGAGTCGTTACAGAGGCCGTTTAAAGGATGTGGAGTCGTTACAGAGGCCGTTTAAAGGACGTGGAGTCGTTACAGACGCCGTTTAAAGGATGTGGAGTCGTTACAGACGCCGTTTAAAGGATGTGGAATCGTTACAGACGCCGTTTAAAGGATGTGGAGTCGTTACAGACGTCGTTTAAAGGATGTGGAGTTTAAAGGGTGTGGAGTCGTTACAGACGCCGTTTAAAGGATGTGGAGTTTAAAGGATGTGGAGTCGTTACAGACGCCGTTTAAAGGATGTGGAGTTTAAAGGATGTGGAGTCGTTACAGAGGCCGTTTAAAGGATGTGGAGTCGTTACAGAGGCCGTTTAAAGGATGTGGAGTTGTTACAGACGCCGTTTAAAGGATGTGGAGTTTAAAGGATGTGGAGTTTAAAGGATGTGGAGTTTAAAGGATGTGGAGTCGTTACAGAGGCCGTTTAAAGAATGTGGAGTCGTTACAGACGCCGTTTAAAGGATGTGGAGTCGTTACAGACGCCGTTTAAAGGATGTGGAGTCGTTACAGACGCTGTTTAAAGGATGTGGAGTCGTTACAGACAATGTTTAAAGGACGTGGAGTCGTTACAGACGCCGTTTAAAGGATGTGGAGTCGTTACAGACGCCGTTTAAAGGATGTGGAATCGTTACAGACGCCGTTTAAAGTATGTGGAGTCGTTACAGACGCCGTTTAAAGGATGTGGAGTCGTTACAGACGCCGTTTAAAGGATGTGGAGTCGTTACAGACGCCGTTTAAAGGATGTGGAGTCATTACAGACGTCGTTTAAAGGATGTGGAGTCGTTACAGACGCCGTTTAAAGGATGTGGAGTCGTTACAGACGCCGTTTAAAGGATGTGGAGTCGTTACAGACGCCGTTTAAAGGATGTGGAGTCGTTACAGACGCCGTTTAAAGGAAGTGGAGTCGTTACAGACACCGTTTAAAGGATGTGGAGTCGTTACAGACGCCGTTTAAAGGACGTGGAGTCGTTACAGACGCCGTTTAAAGGACGTGGAGTCGTTACAGACGCCGTTTAAAGGACGTGGAGTCGTTACAGACGCCGTTTAAAGGACGTGGAGTCGTTACAGACGCCGTTTAAAGGATGTGGAGTCGTTACAGACGCCGTTTAAAGGATGTGGAGTCGTTACAGACGCTGTTTAAAGGAAGTGGAGTCGTTACAGACGCCGTTTAAAGGAAGTGGAGTCGTTACAGACGCCGTTTAAAGGATGTGGAGTCGTTACAGACACCGTTTAAAGGATGTAGAGTCGTTACAGACGCCGTTTAAAGGATGTGGAGTCGTTACAGACGCTGTTTAAAGGATGTGGAGTCGTTACAGACGCCGTTTAAAGGATGTGGACTCGTTACAGACGCCGTTTAAAGGATGTGGAGTCGTTACAGACGGCGTTTGAAGGATGTGGAGTCGTTACAGACGCCGTTTAAAGGACGTGGAGTCGTTACAGACGCCGTTTAAAGGATGTGGAGTCGTTACAGACGCCGTTTAAAGGATGTGGAGTCGTTACAGACGCCGTTTAAAGGATGTGGAGTGGTTACAGACGCCGTTTAAAGGATGTGGAGTCGTTACAGACGCCGTTTAAAGGTTGTGGAGTCGTTACAGACGCCGTTTAAAGGATGTGGAGTCGTTACAGACGCCGTTTAAAGGATGTGGAGTCGTTACAGACGCCGTTTAAAGGATGTGGAGTCGTTACAGACGCCGTTTAAAGGATGTGGAGTCGTTACAGACGCCGTTTAAATGATGTGGAGTCGTTACAGAGGCCGTTTAAAGGATGTGGAGTCGTTACAGACGCCGTTTAAAGGATGTGGAGTCGTTACAGATGCCGTTTAAATGATGTGGAGTCGTTACAGACGAAGTTTAAAGGATGTGGAGTCGTTACAGACGTCGTTTAAAGGATGTGGAGTCGTTACAGACGCCGTTTGAAGGATGTGGAGTCGTTACAGACGCCGTTTAAAGGATGTGGAGTCGTTACAGACGCCGTTTAAAGGACGTGGAGTCGTTACAGACGCCGTTTAAAGGATGTGGAGTCGTTACAGACGTCGTTTAAAGGATGTGGAGTCGTTACAGACGCCGTTTAAAGGATGTGGAGTCGTCACAGACGCCGTTTAAAGGATGTGGAGTCGTTACAGACGCCGTTTAAAGGATGTGGAGTCGTTACAGACGCAGTTTGAAGGATGTGGAGTCGTTACAGACGCAGTTTAAAGGATGTGGAGTCGTTACAGACGCCGTTTAAAGGATGTGGAGTCGTTACAGACGCCGTTTAAAGGATGTGGAGTCGTTACAGACGCCGTTTAAAGGATGTGGAGTCGTTACAGACGCTGTTTAAAAGATGTGGAGTGGGTACAGACGTCGTTTAAAGGATGTGGAGTCGTTACAGATGCCGTTTAAAGGATGTGGAGTCGTTACAGACGCCGTTTAAAGGATGTGGAGTCGTTACAGACGCCGTTTAAAGGATGTGGAGTCGTTACAGACGCTGTTTAAAGGATGTGGAGTCGTTACAGACGTCGTTAAAAGGACGTGGAGTCGTAACAGACGCCGTTAAAAGGACGTGGAGTCGTTACAGACGCCGTTTAAAGGATGTGGAGTCGTTACAGACGCCGTTTAAAGGATGTGGAGTCGTTACAGACGTCGTTTAAAGGATGTGGAGTCGTTACAGACGCCGTTTAAAGGATGTGGTGTCGTTACAGAGTCAGTTTAAAGGATGTGGAGTCGTTACAGAGGCCGTTTAAAGGATGTGGAGTCGTTACAGACGCCGTTTAAAGGATGTGGAGTCGTTACAGACGCCGTTTAAAGGATGTGGAGTCGTTACAGACGCCGTTTAAAGGACGTGGAGTCGTTACAGACGCCGTTTAAAGGATGTGGAGTCGTTACAGACGTCGTTTAAAGGATGTGGAGTCGTTACAGACGCCATTTAAAGGATGTGGAGTCGTTACAGACGCCGTTTAAAGGATGTGGAGTCGTTACAGACGCCGTTTAAAGGATGTGGAGTCGTTACAGACGTCGTTTAAAGGATGTGGAGTCGTTACAGACGCCGTTTAAAGGATGTGGAGTCGTTACAGAGTCAGTTTAAAGGATGTGGAGTCGTTACAGAGGCCGTTTAAAGGATGTGGAGTCGTTACAGACGCCGTTTAAAGGATGTGGAGTCGTTACAGACGCCGTTTAAAGGATGTGGAGTCGTTACAGACGCCGTTTAAAGGATGTGGAGTTTAAAGGATGTGGAGTCGTTACAGACGCCGTTTAAAGGATGTGGAGTCGTTACAGACGCAGTTTAAAGGATGTGGAGTCGTTACAGACGCCGTTTAAAGGATGTGGAGTTTAAAGGATGTGGAGTCGTTACAGACGCCGTTTAAAGGATGTGGAGTCGTTACAGACGCAGTTTAAAGGATGTGGAGTCGTTACAGACGCCGTTTAAAGGATGTGGAGTCGTTACAGACGCCGTTTAAAGGATGTGGAGTCTTTACAGACGTCGTTTAAAGGATGTGGAGTCGTTACAGACGCCGTTTAAAGGATGTGGAGTCGTTACAGACGCCGTTTAAAGGACGTGGAGTCGTTACAGACGCCGTTTAAAGGATGTGGAGTCGTTACAGACGTCGTTTAAAGGATGTGGAGTCGTTACAGACGCCGTTTAAAGGATGTGGAGTCGTTACAGACGCCGTTTAAAGGATGTGGAGTCGTTACAGACGCCGTTTAAAGGATGTGGAGTCGTTACAGACGTCGTTTAAAGGATGTGGAGTCGTTACAGACGCCGTTTAAAGGATGTGGAGTCGTTACAGACGCCGTTTAAAGGATGTGGAGTCGTTACAGACGCCGTTTAAAGGATGTGGAGTCGTTACAGACGCCGTTTAAAGGATGTGGAGTCGTTACAGACGTCGTTTAAAGGATGTGGAGTCGTTACAGACGCCGTTTAAAGGATGTGGAGTCGTTACAGACGCCGTTTAAAGGATGTGGAGTCGTTACAGACGCCGTTTAAAGGATGTGGAGTTGTTACAGACGTCGTTTAAAGGATGTGGAGTCGTTACAGACGCCGTTTAAAGGATGTGGAGTCATTACAGACGCCGTTTAAAGGATGTGGAGTCGTTACAGACGCTATTTAAAGGATGTGGAGTCGTTACAGACGCCGTTTAAAGGATGTGGAGTCGTTACAGACGCCGTTTAAATGATGCGGAGTCGTTACAGACGTCGTTTAAAGGATGTGGAGTCGTTACAGACGCCGTTTAAAGGATGTGGAGTCATTACAGACGCCGTTTAAAGGATGTGGAGTCGTTACAGACGCCGTTTAAAGGATGTGGAGTCGTTACAAACGCTGTTTAAAGGATGTGGAGTCGTTACAGACGCCGTTTGAAGGATGTGGAGTCGTTACAGAGGCCGTTTAAAGGAAGTGGAGTCGTTACAGACGCCGTTTAAAGGATGTGGAGTCGTTACAAACGCCGTTTAAAGGATGTGGAGTCGTTACAGAGGCCGTTTAAAGGAAGTGGAGTCGTTACAGACGCCGTTTAAAGGATGTGGAGTCGTTACAGACGCCGTTTAAAGGATGTGGAGTCGTTACAGACGCCGTTTAAAGGACGTGGAGTCGTTACAGACGCCATTTAAAGGATGTGGAGTCGTAACAGACGCCGTTTAAAGGACGTGGAGTCGTTACAGAGGCCGTTTAAAGGAAGTGGAGTCGTTACAGACGCTGTTTAAAGGATGTGGAGTCGTTACAGAGGCAGTTTAAAGGAAGTGGAGTCGTTACAGACGCCGTTTAAAGGATGTGGAGTCGTTACAGACGCCGTTTAAAGGATGTGGAGTCGTTACAGAGGCCGTTTAAAGGATGTGGAGTCGTTACAGACGTCGTTTAAAGGACGTGGAGTCGTTACAGACGCCGTTTAAAGGACGTGGAGTCGTTACAGACGCCGTTTAAAGGATGTTGAGTCGTTACAGACGTCATTTAAAGGATGTGGAGTCGTTACAGACGCCGTTTAAAGGATGTGGAGTTATTACAGACGCCATTTAAAGGACGTGGAGTCGTTACAGACGCCGTTTAAAGGACGTGGAGTCGTTACAGACGCCATTTAAAGGACGTGGAGTCGTTACAGACGCCATTTAAAGGATGTGGAGTCGTTACAGACGTCATTTAAAGGATGTGGAGTCGTTACAGACGCCGTTTAAAGGATGTGGAGTTGTTACAGACGCCGTTTAAAGGATGTGGAGTCGTTACAGACGCCGTTTAAAGGATGTGGAGTCGTTACAGACGCCGTTTAAAGGATGTGGAGTCGTTACAGACGCCGTTTAAAGGATGTGGAGTCGTTACAGACGCCGTTTAAAGGATGTGGAGTCGTTACAGACGCCGTTTAAAGGATGTAGAGTTGTTACAGACGCCGTTTAAAGGATGTGGAGTCGTTACAGAGGCCGTTTAAAGGATGTGGAGTCGTTACAGAGGCCGTTTAAAGGATGTGGAGTCTTTACAGACGCCGTTTAAAGTATGTGGAGTCGTTACAGACGCCGTTTAAAGGACGTGGAGTCGTTACAGACGCCGTTTAAAGGATGTGGAGTCTTTACAGACGCCGTTTAAAGTATGTGGAGTCGTTACAGACGCCGTTTAAAGGATGTGGAGTCGTTACAGACGCCGTTTAAAGGATGTGGAGTCTTTACAGACGCCGTTTAAAGTATGTGGAGTCGTTACAGACGCCGTTTAAAGGATGTGGAGTCGTTACAGACGCCGTTTAAAGGATGTGGAGTCGTTACAGACGCCGTTTAAAGGATGTGGAGTCGTTACAGACGCCGTTTAAAGGAAGTGGAGTCGTTACAGAGGCCATTTAAAGGCTTTGGAGTCGTTACAGACGCCGTTTATATGATGTGGAGTCGTTACAGAGGCCGTTTAAAGGATGTGGAGTCGTTACAGACGCCGTTTAAATGACGTGGAGTCGTTACAGACGTCGTTTAAAGGATGTGGAGTCGTTACAGACGCCGTTTAAATGATGTGGAGTCGTTACAGAGGCCGTTTAAAGGATGTGGAGTCGTTACAGACGCCGTTTAAAGGATGTGGAGTCGTTACAGATGCCGTTTAAATGATGTGGAGTCGTTACAGACGCCGTTTAAAGGATGTGGAGTCGTTACAGACGCCATTTAAAGGACGTGGAGTCGTTACAGACGCCATTTAAAGGACGTGGAGTCGTTACAGACGTCATTTAAAGGATGTGGAGTCGTTACGGACGCCGTTTAAAGGATGTGGAGTCGTTACAGACGCGGTTTAAAGGACGTGGAGTCGTTACAGACGCCATTTAAAGGATGTGGAGTCGTTACAGACGCTGTTAAAAGGATGTGGAGTCGTTACAGACGCAGTTTAAAGGACGTGGAGTTATTACAGACGCCGTTTAAAGGACGTGGAGTCATTACAGACGCCATTTAAAGGATGTGGAGTTGTTACAGAAGCCGTTTAAAGGATGTGGAGTCGTTACAGACGCCGTTTAAATGATGTGGAGTCGTTACAGACGCCGTTTAAAGGATGTGGAGTCGTTACAGACGCCGTTTAAAGGATGTGGAGTCGTTACAGACGCCGTTTAAAGGATGTGGAGTCGTTACAGACGCCGTTTAAAGGATGTGGAGTCGTTACAGACGCCGTTTAAAGGATGTGGAGTCGTTACAGAGGCCGTTTAAAGGATGTGGAGTCGTTACAGACGCCGTTTAAAGGATGTGGAGTCGTTACAGACGCCGTTTAAAGGATGTGGAGTCGTTACAGACGCCGTTTAAATGATGTGGAGTCGTTACAGACGAAGTTTAAAGGATGTGGAGTCGTTACAGACGCCGTTTAAAGGACGTGGAGTCATTACAGACGCCATTTAAAGGATGTGGAGTTGTTACAGAAGCCGTTTAAAGGATGTGGAGTCGTTACAGACGCCGTTTAAATGATGTGGAGTCGTTACAGACGCCGTTTAAAGGATGTGGAGTCGTTACAGACGCCGTTTAAAGGATGTGGAGTCGTTACAGACGCCGTTTAAAGGATGTGGAGTCGTTACAGACGCCGTTTAAAGGATGTGGAGTCGTTACAGACGCCGTTTAAAGGATGTGGAGTCGTTACAGAGGCCGTTTAAAGGATGTGGAGTCGTTACAGACGCCGTTTAAAGGATGTGGAGTCGTTACAGACGCCGTTTAAAGGATGTGGAGTCGTTACAGACGCCGTTTAAATGATGTGGAGTCGTTACAGACGAAGTTTAAAGGATGTGGAGTCGTTACAGACGCCGTTTAAAGGACGTGGAGTCGTTACAGACGCCGTTTAAAGGATGTGGAGTCGTTACAGACGCCGTTTAAAGGATGTGGAGTCGTTACAGACGCCGTTTAAAGGACGTGGAGTCGTTACAGACGCCGTTTAAAGGATGTGGAGTCGTTACAGACGCCGTTTAAAGGTTGTGGAGTCGTTACAGACGCCGTTTAAAGGATGTGGAGTCGTTACAGACGCCGTTTAAAGGATGTGGAGTCGTTACAGACGCCGTTTAAAGGATGTGGAGTCGTTACAGACGCCGTTTAAAGGATGTGGAGTCGTTACAGACGCCGTTTAAAGGTTGTGGAGTCGTTACAGACGCCGTTTAAAGGATGTGGAGTCGTTACAGACACCGTTTAAAGGATGTGGAGTCGTTACAGACGCCGTTTAAAGGATGTGGAGTCGTTACAGACGCCGTTTAAATGATGTGGAGTCGTTACAGAGGCCGTTTAAAGGATGTGGAGTCGTTACAGACGCCGTGTAAATGATGTGGAGTCGTTACAGACGTCATTTAAAGGATGTGGAGTCGTTACAGACGCCGTTTAAATGATGTGGAGTCGTTACAGAGGCCGTTTAAAGGATGTGGAGTCGTTACAGACGCCGTTTAAAGGATGTGGAGTCGTTACAGACGCCGTTTAAATGATGTGGAGTCGTTACAGACGAAGTTTAAAGGATGTGGAGTCGTTACAGGCGCCGTTTAAAGGATGTGGAGTCGTTACAGACGCCGTTTAAAGGATGTGGAGTCGTTACAGGCGCCGTTTAAAGGATGTGGAGTCGTTACAGACGCCGTTTAAAGGATGTGGAGTTGTTACAGACGCCGTTTAAAGGATGTGGAGTCGTTACAGGTGCCGTTTAAAGGATGTGGAGTCGTTACAGACGCCGTTTAAAGGATGTGGAGTTGTTACAGACGCCGTTTAAAGGATGTTGAGTTATTACAGACATCGTTTAAAGGATGTGGAGTCGTTACAGACGCCGTTTAAAGGATGTGGAGTCGTTACAGACGCCGTTTAAAGGATGTGGAGTCGTTGGATAAACATGTTAAATCAAAGGTTGGATGTGAAGCTGAAACTAAAAATCAATTCATTGATAAACCAAAAATTAGTAAGTAAATAATTACTACATTTTTCTTTCTTTCTTTCTTTCCTGCTCTCCCTCTTCAGTTCTTCCCCCCTTCCTTCCTTCCTTCCTGTTGTCCCTCTTTCTTTCTTTCTTTCTTTCTTTCTTTCTTTCTATGTTCATCCTTTTCTTTTCCCATCCTTTCCTTCCATCATTCCTTCACCATTTATTCTCCTCTTTTTCTTTCTTCTGGTCTCCCTCTCTTCTCTCTTTTCTTAGACCTTTCCGGAGTCCCTGAGCTCCCTTGTCTCGTAGGTTCCTCTGGATCTCTGCTGTAGATCAGTCAGAAGTGGATTTCTTGTGTCATGATGACGAACAGAAGACTTCATATCTGATGTGCGTCCCGGTCCCACACCGAGCTCTGTTGACGCCACCTCAAAACCTTCTGCAAACACACGCAGCTCCGTCCTCTCTCCCTCGCTGCCAAAGCACACAGTCTCCCCATAAAGAGGGAGGAAGAAACAAACCCCGCGGCTCAGCCAATCACCCGAGTCTTAATCGTCAGCATTCAGGGAGCAGGAAGCTTTCCGGGGGAGGGCGTCGAGTCTCAGGACGAGCCTCGGAGGAATCGGAAACGCCGCTCCATTACGGCCCTGAGAGAGCTGAGGGGGCAGAGAGAGGCTGATGGGGGTAGGAGAGGCAGAACAAATGGTTCCTGGTGCAAAATAAAGCATGAATTAATGATGAGAGCTTGGTTCACACTGGAGCTAAGTGCTCTGTCAGCTGCAGGGAGGTTTAGCTCTGCAATCCGATGCTGCAGCCACACGCTGGCTGTGATTCTGCTGTGGAATCTTTCTTTGTTTGACAATAAAAAAAACGTCAAAAAACAACAAACTGTGCACAAACAACAACATCAACACAAACAGGACGTCACGCCCGGCAGAGAGGAGGATATTATCTGAGGAGGACGGTTTACCAACCCAGGTAAAGATCTCTCTGAGAACTTGAGGTTTTCAGGGTGGGCTTCATGTGAGAATGCAACATTTTCACCCCATATTTTTCCTGCCAAACCCTGAGTTACATTTCTGCAAGAAGCCAGTGTGAAAGGATGTGAAAATTCACAGTGAGCAAGCTTAGTGATGACTTAGATATCATGCAACTGCAACATCAAACAGCAAAGATGTCAGCCAAGAGTTTCCACGACACCATACGTCTAAACTCTGATACGACACGATATGGATCACAAATGAAACTCCTGAGCTCCAATAATTATGTATCTTTCAGTCTTTATTCCCAAAAACTCTTCTTTTCTGTTTCACCATCATAACTAGGGGTGAGAGTTGATCAGATTGTATCAATGTCAATGCCATTGTGGATTCTGCTTATCAATCCAAGTCCTTATCAGTTCTAACGATTCCTGAGTATTATTTTGAGGGGGAAAAAAGTAGTTCTACACAGTCTTCCACACCAAAAGGAACCATTTTATTTTTTCCAAAATGATGTCTGCACAAGACTGAACATGAACATATTCAACTTGAACATACTGAACAATAGGTTGACCTCATTCTCAGCTGCGTGAGTCCGGATGTGGACCCTGGAGCCTGGAGGAAAAGACTTTGAATTTGGAGAGGACAAACACTTTTCCTCCAGGGGTCCTCGCAGAGGTATTTTACCCGCTCTCGGTGCCTCATTTTCGGCCGCGTGAGTCCGGACGTGGCCCCCGGAGCCTGGAGAAAAAACTATTTTCCTCCGGGGGTCATGGGGGAGGTATTTTACCCGCTCTCTGTGCCTCATTTTCAGCCGCGTGAGTCTGGACGTTGCTCCCAGAGCCTGGAGGAAAAACACGTTTCCTTCGAGGGTCATCCCGGAGGTATTTTACCCGCTTTCGGTGCCTCATTTTCAGCCGCGTGAGTCCAGACGTGGCCACTGGAGCCTGGAAAGAAAAGCACGTTTCCTTCGGGGGTCATCCCAGAGGTATTTTACCCGCTCTCTGTGCCTCATTTTCGGCCGCGTGAGTCCGGACGTGGCCCCCGGAGCCTGGAGAAAAAACGCTTTTCCTCCGGGGTCATGGCGGAGGTATTCTACCCGCTCTCTGTGCCTCATTTTCAGCCGCGTGAGTCCGGACGTGGCCACTGGAGCCTGGAAGGAAAAACACGTTTCCTTCGGGGATCATCCCAGAGATATTTTACCCGCTTTCGGTGCCTCATTTTCGGCTGCGTGAGAATGGACGTGGACCCCGGAGCCTGGAGAAAAAACACTTTTCCTCCAGGGGTCATCGCAGAGGTATTTTACCCGCTCTCGGTGCCTCATTTTCGGCCGCGTGAGTCCGGACGTGGCCCCCGGAGCCTGTAGAAAAAACGCTTTTCCTCCGGGGGTCATGGGGGAGGTATTTTACCCGCTCTCTGTGCCTCATTTTCAGCCGCGTGAGTCCGCACCTTGATCCCGGAGCCTGGAGGAAAAACTTGTTTCCTTCAGGGGTCATCCCGGAGGTATTTTACACGCTTTCGGTGCCTCATTTTCGGCTGCGTGAGAATGGACGTGGACCCCGGAGCCTGGAGAAAAAACACTTTTCCTCCAGGGGTCATCGCAGAGGTATTTTACCCGCTTTCGGTGCCTCATTTTCGGCTGCGTGAGAATGGACGTGGCCCCCGGAGCCTGGAGAAAAAACACTTTTCCTCCAGGGGTCATGGCGGAGGTATTTTACCCGCTCTCGCTGCCTCATTTTCTGGAGGAAAATACTTTGCATTTCCTGTCCATGTTTCCTCGTGGTTGAAGGAGTTCTGCGTCGCAGAGTGTGTGACATAATGCAACGTACCGTGCTGGGAAATGAATCGTTAAGAAGAATCGATAACATTTGAGGTGTTCAGTTCTGCTGGAATCGATCAATTGGAACCAGTTCTAAGTCGTATCCGGTTTTCGATTCTCCCCCCTAGTCAAAACGTTCGTAGAGAGTAAACTCCATCCTGAATTAGACATGATGTTTATGCTAGGCTACGTTTGAACTTAGCTGGTGCAGAAAATGTGTCAATCTGAATCTGCACGTCCGTCTGTTTGGATGTAGCGTTGTTAGAAATGTAAAAACTGTCATCACAGTGTATCCATTAAAGGGAGCTGCTTCCTTACAGTCTGTAATAATCAGCCTGGTCTTCCACACACAGGAGAAACAGAGGTGTTCATTTTAGCCCGGAGGTCTACAGAGGAAGCTTTCAGAGCCAGTCCTGGAGCCTCAGCCTGGTTAAAAAGCGTCTGCTTCAAACCGCAGGCTGTCACTCTCCAAAATGGATCCCAGAGAGGAGGAGGGTGAGCGGCACACGGACACACCGAGAGGAAGCTGCTGCTGAACACGCCGGAGGAGGAAGCTGTGTGTGAGAGAAATGATTGAGAAGAGCCTGGAGGTGCGTGTGTGTGTGTGTGTGTGTGTGTGTGTGTGTGTGTGTGTGCATCATGAGGTGGTAATGGTGTGTAATGTCTTCAGAGTGGTGGGCTTGCAGCTAATGGAGCCGTGTTGCAGCTGATTCATGTGTGTGCTTTCAATTAAAGGTGCATTTCCTCATTTCACATCAGGGCCCATAAATGAAGCGTCATATTTAAAGAGCTAGCTTGGAGGCTTTAGCCGCGTGTAGCTGTGAGGCTGCAGATCGTGACGTACGGATAACTCAGCAACGAGTCCGACAGAGCGTCTTTAAACATGACTACAGGTTCATGTTTTCATGCACCGCTGAGAAACTGCAGCTTCATCCAATACTGGGAAATCCAAGCCAATGCAGGAGTGCACAAAATCTGCAGTTTCTAAAGTGTCCACTAGAGGCTGTGTCCAAAAGTGAGTCAGTCCCCATAGAGCCCCAAGTTAAAATGTTAGAGCAGAAATAAACATGTTTACAGCCTGGTACAGAAACACTTTGGGTCTCAGTTTGGAGTGTGTGTTTTTATGGGCGCCAACCGTGGAAGCTTCATGTCAACAGATGGAACCGATAGCAAACAAACAACATACATACAAACCAAGAGACAAACATCATTGTGAACAAACACACACACACCAAAACACACACACACACACACACACGCACACACGCACAAACACGCACACACGCACACACACACACACTCTCTAACATTAGCTGGTGTAGGTATTCTGACTGTTACAACACACACACATAAACACAAAAACACACACACACATTAACACACACACACACACACATTAACACACACACACACACACACAGTAACACACACACACGCACACATACATGAACACATACATAAACACACACACAACCACACAAACACATACATAAACACACACAAACACACACACATATACATACATAAACACACACACACACACACATATAAACACACACACAAACACACAAACACAACCACACAAACACATACATAAACACACTAACACACACACATAAACACATAAACACACACACATAAACACATACACACACATAAACACACACATAAACACACACATATACATAAACACACACACACACATAAACACACACACATACATAAACACACACACACACACACATAAACACACACATATACATAAACCCAAGCACACACATAAACACACACACACACATAAACACACACACACATACATACATACATACACACACACACACACACACACACACATAAACACACACACATAAACACACACACACACATACATAAACCCACACCCCCACACACAGACACACACACACACACACACACTCACTCAAGATGCTAACATGGTTAGCATAGAGTAGCTCATTGTCTCTAAATCAGCCCAGGCCTCGCTGTAATTGCTACGAGCACCGTGATTGGTGCAGACAGTCGTGCGTCATCATCAGCTGATGAAAAGGAGTCGTGATTCAGAGTGGAACCAGGACGGTCTCTCGTTTCTGGGTGTTTGGTTTCTGTTTCTCAGAGCTCAGATGTTGATGCAGACGAGTCATCAGTTTCTAGTTTGTTTACCTCCCTGATGTTTCTGACTGAACATGATCGATGGTGATTGGTCAGAGTGCGAACGTGCCGCGAGATGACTCCACTCTGCAGGATAAATCCATCCTCCAACCGACCAACCACACACACACACACACACACACACACACATCGCCGCTCAGAGATCTACCACTCTGCATGACTCGCTGGTCCAAATCCACCAGGATCTGACTCACCCCCTCAGCGTGTTACAACGCTCACAATAGATCTGTTTCCATTGCAGCAGGGGTGCAGATATTCAACCTCTCAACACGTTTAAGAAACAGAATCAGGGTTTAGTGGAGGAGACGTCCTCTGAGCACCCCGGAGTCACCGAGGTAGAAGAAGAGATGTCATTTATGGAAACAGGAAGTGTGCTCCACTGTAGGGATAGATGAATCTGAGACATCAAAACCCCTCAGAGGAGAGGGGCGAGCTGGGAGACAGGACTTCCTCCACCAGTGTGAGCGGTGGAGACAGAGGCATCTGGTCCAGACCAAAGATTTGATCAGCTGGTGGTGGTGGTGGTCCTTGCATCCTTAGTGCCCATGCCTCAGGGCAAAGATTAGACACACACAGATCCACTAGATACAGGATAGGTTGATTTCAGCATTTCCAATATGGCACCCGCCAACGATTGGCGGTTCATGTTGGGCGACGTGTTGTTGTTTGTATTTGTTTTTGTCCTCATAAGACAGAAAGCGTCAGTGTGGATGTCAGCACGCTCTCCTTCCCGTCATGTCACAGGAAGCAGCAGAGCGAGGAGGCAGCCTGTGAAAATCACTGACACGGCTGATTCAGACCGGACTGAAATTACAGACTGTAATGATCCCCTCACCCAGACTCCCCCAACCTGGGCTCTGATTCCTGCTGCAGGGCGCTAACTCCCCCAAAGACCTCCCCCCTGACCGGCTTAGAGCATGTTTAATACACACACACACACACACGCACGCACACACACACCCACAGGATGGAGACGTGGTTGATCGTTGGTGTTGAGCAGCAGCAGCAGTGGAGAAAGGGATTGTGGGATTGGAGAGGGGGGTTTCCCTTTACAAAAACCAGATCTCCTTTCTCCTCCCGGTAAGATCATCCTCCTCAGGGTCCGACTGCTCCACCTGCATCCATCGATCCCCATCTGTGTACATGTGTGTGTGTGTGTGTGTCTCAGATATCACATTAACCCAGCAGCAGTTGCAGAGATGACAGAAAAATGTTTGTCTGAGAGGTCATACTACTGCTACGCCCGACACCTGACACCACAACTACATACATCTGTTCATAATGCAGTGACTTCCACTACAGAGTCAGGTCTGTTTTTAATGCAGTGACTTCCACTACAGAGTCAGGTCTGTTTTTAATGCAGTGACTTCCACTACAGAGTCAGGTCTGTTTTTAATGCAGTGACTTCCACTACAGAGTCATGTCTGTTTATAATGCAGTGACTTCCACTACAGAGTCATGTCTGTTTATAATGCAGTGACTTCCACTACAGAGTCATGTTAATGTTTTTAATGCAGTGACTTCCACTACAGAGTCATGTTAATGTTTTTAATGCAGTGACTTCCACTACAGAGTCATGTCTGTTTTTAATGCAGTGACTTCCACTACAGAGTCAGGTCTGTTTTTAATGCAGTGACTTCCACAGAGTCATGTCTGTTGTTAATGCAGTGACTTCCACTACAGAGTCATGTCTGTATTTAATGCAGTGACTTCCACTACAGAGTCATGTCTGTTGTTAATGCAGTGACTTCCACTACAGAGTCATGTCTGTTTATAATGCAGTGACTTCCACTACAGAGTCATGTCTGTTTTTAATGCAGTGACTTCCACTACAGAGTCATGTCTGTGTTTAATGCAGTGACTTCCACTACAGTCATGTTAATGTTCTTAATGCAGTGACTTCCACTACAGAGTCATGTCTGTGTTTAATGCAGTGACTTCCACTACAGAGTCATGTCTGTGTTTAATGCAGTGACTTCCACTACAGAGTCATGTCTGTTTATAATGCAGTGACTTCCACTACAGAGTCATGTTAATGTTTTTAATGCAGTGACTTCCACTACAGAGTCATGTTAATGTTTTTAATGCAGTGACTTCCACTACAGAGTCATGTCTGTTTTTAATGCAGTGACTTCCACTACAGAGTCAGGTCTGTTTTTAATGCAGTGACTTCCACAGAGTCATGTCTGTTGTTAATGCAGTGACTTCCACTACAGAGTCATGTCTGTATTTAATGCAGTGACTTCCACTACAGAGTCATGTCTGTTGTTAATGCAGTGACTTCCACTACAGAGTCATGTCTGTTTATAATGCAGTGACTTCCACTACAGAGTCATGTCTGTTTTTAATGCAGTGACTTCCACTACAGAGTCATGTCTGTGTTTAATGCAGTGACTTCCACTACAGTCATGTTAATGTTCTTAATGCAGTGACTTCCACTACAGAGTCATGTCTGTGTTTAATGCAGTGACTTCCACTACAGAGTCATGTCTGTGTTTAATGCAGTGACTTCCACTACAGAGTCATGTCTGTATTTATTCTGTTGCTTTAAAAGCTGCTGCTGGATTCTCTTCATGCTGCGTCCTACATGTGTCCGCCCGCTCTCTCTCTCTCTCTCTCTCTCCCTCTCTCTGTTCCTCACTGATCATCCCTCTCTCATTGATAGCATTATTAAAATGATGAATGGATCTGAGTGTTTAGACTGGAGACGAGCCAACACGGAGGGTCACAGCCCACCAAGAACATCATCCATCCCCCGGTCGTCTATTGTTAATTACCAAACGCCTTAAACACTCAGAGCAGAAATCAAACCCAGCGAGGATCGTAACAATTAAACTATGAGTGATGTCGAGTTATTCACGAGGCACGCTTGAAATTATCACTCTGTTTCCCAGAATCCAGCGTTCGAGCCGTTAACGTCGCCCGCCTCAGAGACTAACGAGCAAAGGAACCCTCGTTAGCCATCTGCTAAACTGCAGCTGCAGGAACACGCTCACATTCTGCTCGGTGCTGAGATTCATGATGAGTTAGCATGTGGAGTTTAGGGACCTTTGAGCTAGCTTAAACCTGGGTTGTTCCAGGATGTGATGTCAGTGGAGCCAACACGCTCACCCTCTTCGTTAGGGCTCAACATTCATGTGTTTAATTCAAATACTAAATGTCTGAGCAGAGGAGAGCTCACAGGTCAGCAGAGGTTGTTTCTAAATGAGTGTGTAAACACATTAAACAAGATGTCTCTTGTAATGAGAGCAAATCTCCTCATTAAAACTCTGCTCTCTGAGTAATGAACGCGGCAGCTGCTGTTTCAACTTTCAAACTGAAACTTCACGACGACGACAAAGACGACGAAGACGAGGAGGAGGAGTGAGAAACTCTTCCTTCCAACTCTCTGACATTTCCCTGAAGATGACGGCGTTCTGCTGCACAACCTGATGCAACGAGGACGACGACAACTCTGTGCATGACTCTGAAGGAGAGATGTCAGAGCTGCTGATCTGCAGAGACGTCTGTGAGCAGGAGAGGGAATAAAGGAGAGGATGGAGGATGGAGGATGGAGGGTGGAGGGAGGAGAAGTGGTTTCTTAAGAGACATATCTGTGATCCTGTGTTTAGCCGTGTTGAATACACTCTGGAGGGTGTTCACTGTTTTCTGAGAGTTTTCGTACAGATAGAGAAGTCGCTTAGTCCGACTTTAATTAAGTTTAAACATGGATGACATATATCTCTTGGGATCATCTCAGACCGACAGAGGAGCTGGTGTCCTACCAGCAAAACCAACTTGTCTGTGCTGCTGTGTGAACTGGGCATTTAAAATAATGAAATTTAATGGATAAAATAATTTTTCAAAATAGAATTAAATTCATTTTAATTTATAACATATAAATTGTATTATCATGTTTATATTCTTATAAAAGAAAAAAAGAAATATATTTGTTAAATATACATTTTTAAATATATAAAATAGAATTCAACAAATTTGAATAAATTAAATAGAAATATATTGATAAGCTAAATATTTAGATAAAAATGTAATTATTATAATATAGATATAATTGACGACATATTGTATATTTTATCAATATTTTAAATAAATAGAATAGCAAAATATTAATTGGAATATATGAAATATAAATTTTATTATAAGTCTATTGATATTTCAAATATATTTATACAAGCGATAATTAATTCAATGACATTTCTATATAAATAATTAAATGTATATTTTAGTATTATCTTAATATTTAAAAAAATACAATTTAATTAAATACATTTGAATTCATATTAAATATAAATGTAATTGTTGTATCAATATATATAATAATTAATTTTGTAATAATATATAAATAATTTTAAAATATATATTTTATTATGATATTGATATTTTAAATAAAAATACAATATAACACATTTTTATTTGAATTATTCATGTTGGGTGAACACATGACTGAGTGAAGGCAGCAGTAGACAATAACTCCTTTACTGTATAAACTTCAGTTTGTCACAGCGGAGCCTGGCGTCTCAAAGATTGGAGGTTTCAGCTGCTGATGGTTAAAAAAAGCACCTTACTCCTTCATCAGCACTTAATTCACTGTGATTTCCCCTCCTGGATAATGTTGTGGTTTTAAAGATCGGGTCCAGCATCCACATTTCCTGGATTCCCCTGAGCCCCCCTGCAGCCCTCACTGAGTAACACCTACAGGCTGCATTATGTCACTCCTGAACCACCGCTCCAACATCATGAACATCATGATCATCATGAACCACATCTTTCTGCAGAGATAAGTGCTTTCTGACAGCTGGTCATATACCGTCCACTCATCAGGACCGCTTAACGGCTCTAAAGACCAGTCCCAGCAGAGCGCAGGAACGCCTCAGCAGGCAGAGCCACCACATAAAAACCAGCCTAATCACCCCCATCGACCCGGCAATAAAAGACACTAATCATATTCGATTCCACCATGAATACATTCAGCAGAGTAAGACCAGATCCTCTCTGCTCTCAGGACCCAGTTCAAGAAGATCTGTTTCTGTACCGGTCACATGCAGGACCTGGCAGCAGACGGTGACCTGGGCTCAGAGCCAGACTCAGCGGGGCGGACTCCTGAATGAACCTGTAACTTCAGCCTGACAGAGACTGCAGGATCTGCACCCTGACACCAGGAACTGAAACACAGGACCTGATCCACGCTTCAGACTTATGATGTAGTCCATCTCATCGTACCTAAAGTCTCTAAAAGTAGTATGGGAGGTAGAGCCTTCAGTTATCAGGCCCCTCTCCTTTGGAATCATCTACCAGTCAGGGTCCGGGAGGCAGACACCCTCTCTACTTTTAAGAGTAGACTTCAAACTTTCCTTTTTGATAAAGCTTATAGTTAGAGCTGGATCAGGCTTGGACCAGGTCTTAGTTATGCTGCTATAGGCTTAGACTGACACACTGGGATCCTGTCTTTCCCTCTCTCTCCTCTCTCTGCCTGTCTCTCACTTTAACTCTTCCTGTCCCATTAAAGTTACTAACCATAGACCTTTCTGGAGTCCCTGAGCTCCCTTGTCTCGTAGGTTCCTCTGGATCTCTGCTGTAGATTCCTTTTTTGGATCTGTTATTCATCCTTTCTTTCTTTCTTTCTTTCTTTCTTTCTTTCTTTCTTTCTTTCTTTCTTTCCTTCCTTCTTTCTTTCTTTCATTCCTTCCTTCTTTCTTTCTCTCTTTCATTCCTTCCTTCTTTCCTTCCTTCCTTCTTTCTTTCTCTCTTTCATTCCTTCATTCCTTCTTTCTTTCTTTCTTTCTTTCCTTCCTTCCTTCTTTCATTCATTCCTTCCTTCTTTCATTCCTTCCTTCTTGCATTCATTCATCCCTTCCTTCCTTCTTTCTTTCTTTCTTTCTTTCCTTCCTTCCTTCTTTCTTTCATTCCTTCCTTCTTTCATTCATTCATCCCTTCCTTCCTTCTTTCTTTCCTTCCTTCCTTCTTTCTTTCATTCCTTCTTTCTTTCATTCCTTCCTTCCTTCTTTCTTTCTTTCTTTCTTTCATTCCTTCCTTCTTTCATTCCTTCCTTCCTTCTTTCATTCCTTCTTTCTTTCATTCCCTCCTTCCTTCTTTCTTTCTTTCATTCCTTCCTTCTTTCATTCATTCATCCCTTCCTTCCTTCCTTCTCTCTTTCTCTCTTACCTTCCTTCATTCCTTCTTTCTTTCCTTTCTTCCTTCTTTCTTTCTTTCCTTTATTCTTTCATTCCTTCTTTCCTGTCTCCTTTTCTTATCCCATCCTTTCCTTCTATCCTTTCCTTCCCCATTTCTTCTCCTCTTTTTCTTTCTTCTGGTCTCCCTCTCTTCTCTCTTTTCTTAGACCTTTCTGGAGTCCCTGAGCTCCCTTGTCTCGTAGGTTCCTCTGGATCTCTGCTGCTGTGGACGTGGTCCAGACTCCAGCTGCTACAACTACTACTATCCGTCTCCCCACTATCATCTCTCTCTCTCTTCATCTCCCTCTATCCCTCTCTCCAACACGGTCTCAGATTCAGATGTGTGTCTAACATGAGTCTGGTCCTGCTGGAGGTTTCTGCCTGTTAAAGGAAGTTTGTCCTTGCCACTGTAACTTGCTAAATGCTGCAAAGTGCTCTGCTCATGGTGGATTAAGATGAGATCAGACTGAGTCCGGTCTGTAGGAGGGGACTGGATCTGATCCTGAGTGTTGGATCTGGACTCTCTGTGATGGTTTTTGCCTCCTGCGGTTCAGAAGACGGTTAATTGAGCTGCGATCGTACATTTCTCCGTCTGTGCTCTGAACGATTCTCCCAGCGGAGCATCATTTGTCGAACATTAACGTCATTATGTTAAATGACCACAACCACAGAGTCCATTAAGGAGCCTGAGCCGAGCGCACGAGGGGTTAACACAAACACAGAGTCCTGATGGAACTGGTCCACAGAGACGGTTTAACGTTCCTTCACTTCCTGCCGTGCGCCCGTGAAGGAACGACTCCTGGTTACCTTTCTCTTCATCAGAGGTCTGACAACTTCACTTCATCAAAACTCAACAAAGTGTTTTTGTTGTCGGGTTGGAAACGATGAGTCCACAGAAACCCGGGCTGCAGGAGAACACAGCTCGCTCTGCAGTTTTTTGGCACCAAGGATCAAAGAGTCAGCTTCTGAACAACAAGCTGAGACGAGGAGCTGTCAGAAGAGCCCGACAGGAAGACTAACCGGGCTGCAGAGACCTTAAAGTCCTCTTAAATCAGCTCTAATCTCTGGTTTGAGATCTCTAAACTGCACCGTGCTGTTAGAAAAGAAGACTCTTCCTTTAAAGACGTCCTCAGATGATCCGTGCACGGCGACCAGACGACTCTGGCCCTGTGGAATCTGCAGCTGAATGCTATTTAGAGTGACTAATTGCTAATGAGCGCTCGCAGCCTCTAATGAGCTGCAGAGAGCGCCTGCAGCCTCCAACGCCGCTGCATCTGTTTCATCCCGCTTCTGTTTGATCAGGTCAGTTTAACCTCAAGCGGCGGGCCACTTCCATCACAATCAAACTTTTATAAAGTTCTGAGTGAGGGGATAAAGTCTGCCGTCATTACTGAGAGAGAAGAAGAAGAAAGAAGAGGAGAGAATGAAAGAAGAGGAGAGAATGAAGGAAGAGGGGAATGAGTCTTTTTCCATCTGAGGAGAATCAGTCGACTCAGAGGGGACGATTTAATAATCAGACACAGATATTTTAGACGATTTTAAAAACCTTGTTTAAAAACACCTTCAGTGATAGAAGTCTGCAAGAATAACTGCAGAATTTTTTAGTGAAGATAATTTTTTGAGGTGTTGAATGTCTGTGATTCACTTGATTTCTCTTTCTTTCATTAGTTTTTATTTGTTCTATCTTTTTTGTATGTGTGTGTACTTTTCAAAAGAAGAAGCTGTGATTCTCTTGATTTAGCAGCTTGTAACAGTAGTCTTCTCTCAGCCCCACCGTGAATGCGTCTCTCCTCCCGGTGTTCCGGTTTTAAAAGTGACCCTGTAAACTGGAGACCTTCAGCTGAACGTGTCAGTGTTTGTGGAGTTTACACAGCTGTTGAAACACAGAGGGAGTTCCTGGGAATGCAAACTAGTTTAGTTTTTATTAAGATTTCAAAATCTCCTCATCAGATATTTAATGATGGTCTAAAGACGTTTATGAGGGATGCATCCGGCTGAGAGTCTCCAGTTAACAGGGTCGCTGTTTAAACCAAAACACCGGGCGATCTCTGCGATCACGGCTTTTTGAGTTCAAAAGGATTTTAAAGCCGTGTTGAAACGTCTTTGCTACTCGCGCTTATCTCCTCTCACGTGTTGATTCAGTCATTGCTTTTTACATGTTTTTAAACGCAGGCGCAAAATTTTCACTTTTTTTTCATTTTTTTTTCTGCTTTTGGAACACAATTTCAAATTTGAGGAAAATTAACTTTTTTGACGGCCTCCTCCAAGGTCAACTTTTTTGTCAAAATTTTTTTTTGCAAAAAAGAAAAAAAGTTCAAAAACGTTTTTTTTTCAAATTTTTTTTTTCAAATTTTTTAAAAGAAAAAAGAAAAGTTTAAACTTTTTTTTTTCAAACTTTTTTTTTTCAAATTTTTTTTCAAATTTTTTTCAAATTTTTTTTTCAAATTTTTTTTTTCAAATTTTTTTTTTCAAATTTTTTTTGGCAAAATTTTTTTTGTCAAATTTTTTATTTCAAATTTTTTTTTTCAATTTTTGTTTCAAAACTTGTGATGAATTGCATTCCTCTTTGTGTTACTGCCCTCTACTGGTCTGGTGGTGTAGTGCACTTACTTTTTTTTCCTCCATACGTCACTGGCCTGATTTACACAATCTACCTGGGACTTCAGCCCACGGTCGAAACACAGACAACAATGGGGGACCAGGAACCTTTTAGTTCAGGGGGAAGTCCCATGTGCAAAATCGAGCGACCTCTGAGTGTCCCAAACCGGAGCGGCGTACATGACTCAGATATCTGACAAATATTTGAGCATGATGAACAACATCTACACACAGATGCAGATCTGTTATCGGTCTCATGAACTACTGATAACAGTATCAGCCTTGAAAACCTGATATCAGTCGCCCCCTCCCCTCTGTCATGATGCAGCCTCATGCTACGCTCACAGTCCATGTCTGCAGACTGTTTATATCATTTCAAAATGTCCTCCTGAAGAAGCAGGAACCACGTAACGTCAGACTGGTGAACATCAGACTCTGTGGTTGTTGTCGGAGCAGAACACTAACCTACAATCACACCTGCTGAGTCAGCGAGGGAGGCGGCGAGCAAAGCGGCTCATTACAAATCCGTGGGTTTGTTAAGTAACCATGGACACACACACAGGGAGGAACGGAGAGAGAGCAGGAGCTGAAGCTGACGGAGAGATGTGGACATTCCTGCTTGATTTATTAAGTTCCTCTGAATGGAGCGAGATGATTCAAAACGAGGGCAGAGAGAGGACAGAGAGCTCAGGTGATCAACACGATCACTGCGCCTGTGAATGTGTAATGCGTCCTTTAGAGGAGGGGAAGGAGGCAGTAACGGCCACATCTGGAGAGACAGATGTGACGTGAACGTGTGGCGGTAATCTCATTCAGACGCCAACATGCTGAGGTTTGAGGGAATCTCTCTGCAGCCTCAGCAGAATGTGGAACTCATCATCCTCCCTTTGTTTCAGTTTGACACCAATCACAAAGATCTCAGCGCGGCTCTGAGAGAAATCTCAGCGAGGGATTTACATCCTGGTTATATTTACATTTAAAGCTGCAGAACATCAAACACAACGCTTATTTTGAGCTGCAGGTTCCTTTAAGATTAGTGCTCTGTCCATGGTGCTGAAATCACTGAAATCTCTGCACAGTCCAAGAAACACCAGGTCTTTGGTTTTCACTTGAAATAAGTCCCACTCTTTCACATTTCATAAAGACGTTTTTGATTTACCTGAAAGATTTAAAATATTTAAACATGTTTCACTCGATGTAAGAGGACTCAGAGAAAAAGACGTCTTCATGACTCGACCCTCAAAACCAGACCGAGACAGGAACCAACATGTTTACCTCAGTGTCATCACACAGACCGGACTCCTTTCATGGACCAGAAAATAAAACCTCTAACAGTCAGTGGGTGGAGGTAGTCACATGGGGTCCTTATTAGAGTCATAGGCCTAGACCTTTGTCGGTCTAGTTCCTGACAGTTGCTAGTGTAGTTCCTGGCAGGTAATAGTCTAGGTCCTGACAGTCCTAAGTCTAGTTCCTGACACTATTTAGGCTACTTCTGGACAGTGGTTAGACTAGTTCCTGACAGGTGATTGTCTAGGTCCTGAAAGTCCTAAGCTTAGTTCCTGACAGTTATTTGTCTGGTTCCTGACAGTCCCAAGTCTAGTACCTGACAGCTGCTAGTCTGGTTCCTGACAGCTGCTAGTCTGGTTCCTGACAGTCCTAAGCTTAGTTCCTGACAGTCCTAAGTCTAGTGCCTGACAGTTGCTAGCCTAGTTCCTGACAGTCCTAAGTCTAGTGCCTGACATTTGCTAGACCTAGTTCCTGACAGTCCTAAGTCTAGTTCTTGCCAGTTGCTGGCCTAGTTCCTGACAGTTGCTAGCCTAGTTCCTGATAGTCCTAAGTCTTGTTCCTGACAGTCCTGAGCTTAGTTCCTGACAGTCCTAAGTCTAGTTCCTGACAGTCCTAAGTCTAGTACCTGACAGTCCGAAGTCTAGTTCCTGACAGTCCTAAGTCTAGTCCCTGACAGTCTTAAGTCTAGTACCTGACAGTCCTAAGTCTAGTTCCTGACAGTACTAAGTCTAGTCCCTGACAGTCTTAAGTCTAGTTCCTGACTGTCCTAAGTCTAGTTCCTGACTGTCCTAAGTCTAGTACCTGACAGTCCTAAGTCTAGTTTCTGACAGACCTAAGTCTAGTACCTGACAGTCCTAAGTCTAGTTCCTGACAGTCCCAAGTCTAGTCCCTGACAGTCTTAAGTCTAGTACCTGACAGTCCTAAGTCTAGTTCCTGACAGTCCTAAGTCTAGTCCCTGACAGTCTTAAGTCTAGTTCCTGACTGTCCTAAGTCTAGTACCTGACTGTCCTAAGTCTAGTACCTGACAGTCCTAAGTCTAGTTTCTGACAGACCTAAGTCTAGTACCTGACAGTCCTAAGTCTAGTTCCTGACAGTCCCAAGTCTAGTCCCTGACAGTCCCAAGTCTAGTCCCTGACTGTCCTAAGCCTAGTTCCTATCAGTCATTTGTCTGGTTCCTGACGTTGATTCATGAGCTGGGTCAACAACTGAACTCAAGACCCCATGTGACTTCCTGAACAGACCCACGACTGTTAAAGACTGATGTTTTCTAGCTCCGCCTACCGGTCTAGTCAGAACTGAAGAGGCCTTTCTCTAGTCCAGATCCCTTTTCGGATCAAGCATTGAATATAAAATGTTAGTACCCGGGCTGTCCCTGGTACCCCTTTTGATATTGAGGATCCGGTCCCCTTAGGACCCTGATACTGTAGAGACCGTCATATTTGCCACCCTGCTGAGTCATGTGATGAGACAGTCAGAGAAACCAAACACAACTTTAAGTGTTAACAGTGTCCCTCTACAATCCTCTGTCCCTGTTCCTGCAGGACGATGATGCATGTGTGACATTAATCCAGTGGGCCTGAGAGGCTGGAGAACGGCCTCCACCTGCACAGGAGCGTGTAATCCCTCACACTGATCTGAGAGCACGAAAACCCTGACAGGTCAAGGTTTCCTCCGACAGCCCCGATCTGCACCCGGAGAGCTGCAGTCGCTGTTGTTTCCCCGTGAAGGAGAACAGCATCAACATGCTGGAGGAGTGCGGGCTGCTCCAAATAGAGAGAGACAGACATGGGAATTACGCTGCCGTGCATTCTGGGAAAGAGCCCTCCTGTCAGGCCTGTGTGGATGCCAGGACGGGGACCAGGGTTCACCACTGATCTGCCACCGAATCTGCTGATGTGGACCCTCTCCTGTTTCCCCTCGCTCACCCTCCACATCTTTATCTGTCTCGGTTTATCTCTCTCTCTCTCTCTCTCTCTCTCTCTCTCTCTCCGCCTCTCTGCTTTCACACATGCTCGCTCTACCTGACTCTCAGCCTCCACTGCAGATCGGATTTCACTCTCGCCACAGCGTTGTTATGGTAACCAAATTTTGGTACCACAGTGCTCGAGTCCTGAAACAGAAGCTCGAATCTGATAC
>NW_023260042.1:102305-118771 GCF_009762535.1 Notolabrus celidotus
CTAGAATAAATGACAATGGTATGCTAATTAATGCTGAAGTGTACCTAAAATGGAAACAGAAATTATACCTTTAAGAGACAACTGGGTACCTCGAAACAAATGCTAAAGGTTAGCTTAATAACTAACTAAATGTTTCTTGAAACAGACTCAGCTACATTCTAGAAGGGTTGAAAACTAACCTCAAATAAATGACAGTGGTTTGCTAATTGATACTAAAGGGTACCTTAAATCAAGAGGAAGACAACGTATGAAGGCATAAACTTGTGGGTAACTTGAAACGTACACTTCAGGTTTCCATTTAAGAAGTTATCGCAGTAAAAAAACAGCTTCTTAGAGGTATCTTTAAAACATGTTACCATTCGTTAGAAGCAGAGACAACCTGCTTTTTGAAGACAATAAAGGGTACCTTGAAACAGATGCTAAAGGTTATCTTAATGCTGACCAAAATGTTACTTGAAACGGACTCAAAAACTGATCCATAATAAACGACAGTTGTATGCTTATTGATGTTAAAGTGTACCTTAAATGGAAACACAAAAAAAGACCTTTAAGTGACAACTGGGTACCTCGAAACAGACGCTAAAGGTTAGCTTAATAAGACCAGAATGTATCTTGAAACAGACCTAAGAAAAAGTGACAGTGGCATGTCCTTATTGACGCTAAAGGGTATCTTAAATAAGCCCGAACCAGGAGTTTGGAACAAACAAAAACCAGACCTGGGTACCACAAAACAGACTCAAAAGGTTAGCTTAATGATGACCAAAATGTTACTTGAAACAGACTCAAAAACTGACCTAAGAATGAATTACAGTGGTATGTTAATTAATGCTGAAGTGGACCTTAAATGAAAACAGAAATTAGACTTTCAAGAGACAACTGGGTACCTCGAAACAGATGCTAAAGGTTAGCTTGATAACAAACTAGATGTTTATTGAAATAGACTCAGCTACATTATAGAAGGGTGGGCTTAAACAGGCTAAAGGATGATATTGCAGTAAAACAACAGCGGCTTGAAGGTGTCTTAAAACAGACGGTACCACTTGTTAGAAGCAGAGACGGCCTGCCTTTTGAAGACCACAAAGGGTACCTTGAAACAGACTCTAAAGGTTATCTTAAACACACCTAATCTTGTGAAGGGAAGGGAAGAAAACACACCTCCCCCCTCATAATCACTGAGGGTATTGGTCTCAAAATCCCATATCAGTCAGCCTCTGGTCTCTCTCTCTCTCTCTCTCTCTCTCTCTCTCTCTCCGTCGTCTGTTCGTGTTATCAAAATTAAATTGTGACCCTCATTCTGCCGGGGACGCTCTGAAACCTCCTCGGGGGCCGCTGGAGTTTCCCCGAGTCCCTTGAGGGAATTGAAGTGATCCAAAGTCATTCAGCTAATATTGAAAACCCCTGAGGAGGAGAAAAGGACCGCCGGCTTACATTCAATTATTAGAGGTATGAGAGAAGCTGCCGCCGGTCTGTCAGGAGACCTGGAGGTCCCCCCTAAAAATCTAGGTTTATGTAGAGTCCAGGTTACAACACGTCTCTCCACCTCACGTACCGGTGTGTTTTTCTTTCTCTATCTCCGTGCATCCATCTGTTTCTGCTCTTTAATCCCCGTCCCACTTCCCTCTCTCCTTCCTATACATGTCACGTTGAAGTGCCGCCTGTGCATCAGAATCTGTGGGTGAAGAGCGTGAGTAACGCTTCCCCCTGCTGTCAACACAAACCCCTGAAGTGCCCTTGAGCAGGACGCTTCACACCCAGACCCCAGCCCCGGTTTGAAGCTGCAGCTGATGCACCGTGTGTAACAGGTCGTCTGTGTTCCCTCCTCTGGTTCTAAAGACATCCTGCAGGAACACACACAGAACGTTCTCTATGACAGAACTTTGATGAACACTTCATGGTCTTCAGCAGACACGCTCAGGCAGGACTCTCTCCTCCGCTGACGTCAGAGCGGCTGCAAAAAGGCTGAATCTTCACACAGGGCTTCTTCATGCTCTGACACCAGCAGCACATACGGAGCGGCCATATTGGACTTTCATATGTTGTGTTGCAGAGAAACACACGTGTTGACAGGCGTACGTGTGACACGCGACGAGCCGAGGATGAGTCAGGATGATCCTAGACTCACACAGCGGGGAGAAACTGTCCTTCCTATCTTGTGGGAGCAAGATTTGATTTCAGGCAAGATATACAAACTTGTGCACATGAGATAATTACAGAAGTTAGTATCTTGTGTGCACAAGATAACTTCCTAACACAGGGTAATAATTTACCTGATCCCACAAGATTTGCATCTTGTGTGCACATTATGTAAACTGCAATCATTTAATGATAACTTTCCATAAGTTATAATCTTGCACGCTCAAGATGATAACATGCGCTTACAAGATAAGAACTTTTTTATAAGGGTCACTTGTTTATATAGGAAATGATCTTGTGCACACAAGGTACAGTAAGTTGCACACAAAAGGTAGTAACTAACCTGTCCACACAATTTATCTTGAGTGCACAACATATACATATTTGCTAACAAGATAATAGCTTGCAGTTGGAAAGTTATTACCTTAAAGGCACTATGAGGAGTTTTAAACTGGCTGAGAAACAGACTGAAACTGATACTGATGCCTCTTTCTGACCCTCAAAAGCAAACAAGACCATCTACAACAACACTGATAGCTTCTCTGTTGTCATTTTAATGTCTAAAACTGCTCTGAGGGGGGTAGGTGTCAGAACAGATGATTGACATCTCGCTTTAGAAACACCATTTTTGGGCTGTTTTCCTTACAAATAAATCACATTGTAAGATAAGTCTAAATGTTAAAAGACAAAAGGATGAGGTTATTGTCTGAATACACTTATTTTTTCATGTACAGGACAAGAGATAAGAGGTATCACTTTGTCCACAAGGGGGCGCCAGAATCGATACAAGCTAAAAGTTCCTCACAGCAGCTTTAAGTTATCGTCTTACAAGATGGAAACTTTGTTGCACCAGATAATTATCTTGTATGCATGATATAGTTTGGTGGACAATGTACACGTCTTCATCAAGCGTGCCGGATACGGTCCTGGTGGTGAGGCTTTCAGCAGTGTGACTGCCCCCTGGTGGCTGGCTGCAGTATAGGTCAAAAAATCCGTCTCGAGCAGTCAAAGTTTAAAAACTAAATACACGTGGTACAAATGTTTCTCACATCCGTATGCTGTGGTGATATGTAGTTAGTATTTGACTGTTTTGTGTCCAAGGCCTCTTTTTTCTGAACAGTTTCTTCTTCGTTGGTTATTAGAGTTTAAAAAACAGGGTTTTACTTCCTGTTTGATTCACAGCCGCCGTAGAGTGAAACTTCAAAGGGCACACAGCATCTTGTGACGTCACGCTGTAGGGCGGAGCTTGTTACCATGGCTTCACAGGCTCTGGCTGCACAATGGCGGCGCCCAGGAGAGGGATTTTTTTGGCTTCAGAACCGTACAACGGGAAGAGGCGGAGCAACGCTGTCCATTTTTATTTACAGTCTATGGTCTTCATTACTTAAAGCTCCTTTTGTGTTGACTTTGGCGCCCCCCTGTGGACTAAGTGATCTTGCTCATTTTGTCCTGTACATGTGTAAACGATGTTATCTCCTCCCGCTTTCAAGCAACAGTCAACTGTTTCACTCATGAAGAATATTTACTGCAGAAAAAGGTTTTTTCTTTGATGCGCTGTCAATCACCTCATCTGACACCTACCCCCTCAGAGCGATTTCAGGCTTAAAAAACAACAAAACAGAAATGATCAATTCCTTTTCTAACAATCTTGTTTGCTTTTCTAGGTCATAAAAAGGCATCACTGTTAACTTCAGTCCATTTCATGACCACTTAAAAACTCCTCACAGGAGCTTTAAGTCAAAGTATAGATCCTCCTGGTTAAATATTACTATAACACAAGTGAAAGTTGTCCAGTCAGATTATTACTTGAGTTAAAGTACTGGGGTACTTGCTTTTAAAAATACTGAAGAGGGAGCACATCTCTCCAGTGTTAGCTTCTCTACACTGGCTCCCAATAAAATGTAGAATAGAATTTAAAATCCTTCTTTTAACCTACAAAGCTCTTAGAAATCAGACACCCTCGTATCTTAGAGAGCTCATATTACCCCTCTAGAACTCTACGCTCCCAACATGCAGGCCTGCTAGTAGTATGGGAGGTCGAACCTTCAGTTATCAGGCCCCTCTCCTTTGGAATCATCTACCAGTCAGGGTCCGGGAGGCAGACACCCTCTCTACTTTTAAGAGTAGGCTTCAAACTTTCCTTTTTGATAAAGCTTATAGTTAGAGCTGGATCAGGCTTGGACCAGGTCTTAGTTATGCTGCTATAGTCCTAGACTGCCGGGGGAACTGGTACACTGACACACTGGGATCCTAGCTCACCCCCTTCCCCTCCAACCCCCTCATCACTTACTTTAACTCTGCCTGTCCCATTAAAGTTACTAACCATAGACCTTTCTGGAGTCCCTGAGCTCCCTTGTCTCGTAGATTCCTCTGAGCTGCCGTAGACGTCCTCCTGCTGCGGACGATCTGGACTCCAGCGGCAACAGCTTCTACGACTCGTCTCATCACTATCACCTCTCTCTCTTACTACCCTCTATCTGTCTTTCCAGACCCAACTCAGTCGAGGCATGATGGCTGTCTAACATGAGTCTGGTCCTGCTGGAGGTTTCTGCCTGTTAAAGGAAGTTTTTCCTCTCCGCTGTAACTAGCTAAATACTGTGATGTGCAATGCTCATGATGGATTAAGGTGGGGTCAGACTGAGTCTGATCCTGTCTTGGTGTTGGGTCTCTGTTCATAATTTGACATAGAGTGGTCTAGACCTGCTCTGTTTGTAAAAGCGTCTTGAGATAACGTTTGTTGTGATTTGGGGCGATACAAATAAAGATTGATTGATTGATTCAAAGTGCTTCCTAAAATATCTCAAACATTGTATTTTCACAAAGCATGATGGCAGTCCAGACGACATAGGAGTACATTCTGTTACATTCTGATTATTTAGAAACCATTTCTTGAAATCTCTCACAAAACCCTCCATAAACTTCAACTGGTTCAAAACTCAGCCGCCCGTATCCTCACACGCACCGCCTCCATCCACCACATCACACCCATCCTGCAACAGCTCCACTGGCTCCCCATCACACACCGGATCAACTGCAAAATACTTCTCCTCGCCTTCAAATCCAAACACAACCTCGCCCCTCCATATCTCTCTGACCTCCTCCCGTCCGCACCCTCAGATCCTCCTCCTCCATCCACCTCACTGTCCCCCCCCCTGCTCGCCTTGTTACCATGGGGAGCAGAGCCTTCAGCCGCTCTGCTCCCCTGTTTAAACTGGCTTACTCCATCTGACCACAACTCCTCTGTCCATTCACTTCAAACTTTTTAAACTGTGTTTTATTTCCTGTTTGTTATTTAAACTCTGTTTGTTTTTAATGTTGTAAGGTGACCTTGAGTGCCAAGAAAGGCGCCTATAAATAAAATGCATTATTATTATTATTATTATTAAATGGAGCGACGCATGCAAGCTAGTTCAGGCAGACAACTCGAGCTGCAATGCCGTACACGTCACATGTCCCACTCTCATAACCATCATCCAATCCTGCCCTCTGCCTCTCAAATTGGCGGTCTATTTAAACTGGGAAAAATCTCCCATCTCTCCGTCTGCCTGTCAACGCCTCTGCTGCTGCACGCCTATTGCTGATATTTCTTCTTCCCCGCCGCCTCTCCAGCTTCCACCTGCAGGCTCCGGGGGTGTTCAGTATGTTTTGCTCATCCCTCCTCACAAGTCTGCATGTGAACTTATCTGCAGGGAGTGATGAGGCCGGAGCCTGGGCGCCAAACATGAATATGTATTTGCTGCTACAATAAACAATTTAAAGGTGAGTTGTCTGACTGAACTGAACCATGGAATAAAAATAGAAACGACGTCACTAAACGGACAACTTAGTTTGAAATGCTCATCTGGAATGAAACAAATGTTAAGTAGCTCAACACGCTCTCTCAGGTTGGACTGTGAATGTTTGTTTGTTTGTGCAGAAACAGGAAGAACATTTCAAACCATACGTATCATTCTTCATTTCAACAACCTCTAACACGAGCTGAAGATATGACCATGGGTGCTCAGGTGGAGAATTATAGCCATCATTACCACCTCTACATGAACTGCCTGATCTGAGTGACGCTCTGTGTTTGCTCCACGTTCAAGGTTTACAGGTACGACTAAACCACTGAGACGAACAGAACCACACAAACAGTTTACTGTCTACTGATTCCCACCCCGAGTGTGGACGATCGTAGACGTGACAAGGTGGACTTTACAGTCAGTGATCACTGCTCAGTGTGTTTACAAGGATCTGACGTGTAGACGGATTACACGAGGCAAGAGCAGAATTTAAAGGATTAAAAAAAACAGGGTTGGTAGTCACAGAAAACTAGCATGAATTTGAATGTAGCATTTCCTCAGGACTCCGTCTAATCCTCTCCCTCCCCTCTGAGCTCCTCCAAAACGACGCCCTCGCTCACATGCATGAGCGCCGCTGATTCACGACCATATGATGGTGACTGATTCAAAACCGGTCGTCAGCAAAACATCATCATAGTGAAAGTTAGAAACACAAACATGAAATGTACGCTCTGCAGGAGGCGGGCAGAACGGCAGGACAGGATGTGATTGGTTTCATCATTTGGCTCCTGATGGCAGGGATTGGTTGGTGGATCTGAATCTGAACACCAACCCCAGCTTTAATGAGAGCCAAACAACAACCAGCAGGACCATGTGAGCCGAGTTAAGTAACCCTACTTCAACAAACACTGACCATGCTCCACAATTCATCACCCATCTGCCAGAGCTCCTCTTACGTAAGCTTGGTGGGCTGAAGTGGTTTCAAACTTTTGTTCAAATACCAACGCAGTTGTCCCAAAACCTGCACAAGCTCAAAGTCCAGATCAGACTCTGAGAAGCTGGAGACACCTCTCCAGTTCCCGCATCAATGAGAGGTCAAACCTGAGCGGAACAAGCCTCTGTTAATGGACTGAGCATGCTGCTGAGGAGGCTCTCAGCCCTCAGCTGCTCCTCTGAAGGAGAACTGAGAACCTTCACAGACCCTGAAGGAGACATTCAAAGGTTCTACTCACACGAACGCGTGGTACAGCAGCGCCCATCCTCTCGGCCTCTCCAGCGCGTCGTACAGCAGGTTCTGGATCCTCCTCTTCCGGATGTTATTCCTCTTGGTAGGCCGGGTGTAGTTCAGGGGGGTCTTGGCCAGCAGCCCGATGCCGATACCCTGAGAGCCCCGCTTGTAGTCATCCCGACCCGAAGCCACCAGCAGCAGGGCGCCATCCTTGTCCGCTCCCCCGGTGCCTTGGTCCAATAAGTCCCCTGAAGCGGCGCCGGAGCTCTTCTTCTGCTCCTCCGAGCCGCTAGCGACGGTCCTGGACCGGAGCCCCATGGTCAGTGCTGGATGCCCGGTGTGGGCTGCATGCCATGATCCTGAGGACACCCCTTCCTCAGCCGCGGGTCATTTAAGGATGTGGTCCCCGACGTGAAGGGAGGTGCTCAGCAGTCTGACTGAGAGGTAGAGAGAAGAGGGAGGAGGGAGGAGGGAGGAGGGAGGAGTTATTGGACCCTAAACCGTGATTATAAATGATCTGAATATCTGAACAGTGTCAGAGATACAAAACAAAGATGTATCCTAATACAGGCTGAGTGACCCCCAGCTGGCTGTAGAGACAGGGAGACACAGACAGACATGGCTGCTCAGAGAGGAGCGTCTATGTGCTCACTGCTCTACAGGGGACATAGAGACAGAGATGCACTTCCTCCTCCACTGCAGCAAGTTCTCTTCTCTAAGAGATGCCCACTACAGGGACATTACTAACATGGTACCAAACTTCCCAACATGAACCCCAGAAGAGAAACTGTCAGTTCTCCTGGGGGAAGGGTCAGCAGCTCCTCTGGCTGCTAATGTATATATGGTGAGTGTAGTGTGCAGGGGCGGAGCCAAACTGGGGCACTGAGAGCTAAGAGCTTACCCCAAACCTAAGAGGGTTACCTCCAATAATCACATCTACTTTAACTTCTTTTATACAATAATTTTAAGAATATTACATTTTTGTAGACGTCTAACGTTGACATTAAAAATGTAACTCGACAGAGAGTCAACATTTCAATCTGCTGAACTCTTTAAGGGCTCAAAATGAGGATGATTGATTAAAGTCAAAGCATCAACAAAAATAATATTCAAATGCAAAGAAACGAGTTTCTCTGCAGCTTGTTGAAACACAACAACACACAGGGTTCCCACTCTTTTCCAGGGATCATTTTCCAGGACATATTCAGTGAAGTTTTGAACTCTCTCAGAGATTTACAAACGTTTAAACTGTCTTCCTGCGTGGCGATGTCTATTGTGATCAGCGATGTCTATAACGTGCAGTTTCTGAGCAGCTGTGTCGCTCTTCTTGTTCCGTTTGTTTTCACTATCAGGAGTTTGCACTCCTACTAGCTACAGTACGGTGATTGAGCTATCGGCCTGCAGGGAAAGTTGTGAGGCACAGACCCCCGAGCTCTCTGCTTGACTCCGCTGGTCACTCTTTAACTTAAATATAAGACTCTTTGACTCCTTTCAAGGTTCATGTACCATAAAACACAAACAATAGAGCCCCGTTTTCTGTGAATGCATGATTATGACCAAGTGAGGGAGAAAAGATGTGAAAAAGTCGTGCAGCCGGACCGATCTGTCGCTGTCTTTCAGCTTTCAATGAATGGGGATGTGTTTCTTTTATTGTGTCAGGTCGCACGCAGTCATGTTAGAATAATTTTCCAGGACATTTTGCTTTTTCTCCCATTTTCCAGGAGTTTTCCAGTTCTGGAAAACAGGTCAACTGTTTTCCAGGTTTTCCAGGACGCGTGGGAACCCTGAAGTCAACAGCTGATTTCAATATAAGTAATGCCTCTGACATGGCAAATAGCCAATCATGTTTAAGAATTTCAGGGTGGCCAATCAGTTTTCAGAGGTGGCCATGACCACCCCTGGCCACCCCCTGGCTCCGCCACTGCATGTCAGAGGCATTACTTATACTGAAATCAGCTGTTGTGTTGTTGTGTTTCAACAAGCTGCAGAGAAACTCGTTTCTTTGCATTTGAATATTATTTTTGTTGATGCCTTGACTTTAATCAATCATCCTCATTTTGAGTCCTTAAAGAGTTCAGCAGATTTAAATGTTGACTCTCTGTCGAGTTACATTTTTAATGTCAACGTTAGACGTCTACAAAAATGTAATATTCTTAAAATGATTGTATAAAAGAAGTTAAAGTAGATGTGATTATTGGAGGTAACCCTCTTAGGTTTGGGGTAAGCTCTTCAGTTTGTTTTCCACACCTGGCCACCCCTTCAACAGTCAGTGCCCCAGTTTGGCCCCCCAAGTCAAATCTGTCTGGCTCCGCCCCTGCTGACATGGCAAGTAGCCAATCATGTTTGAGAATTTCAGGGTGGCCAATCAGTTTTCAGAGGTGGTCATGACCACCCCTGGCTACCTCCTGGCTCCGCCACTGCATGTCAGAGGCATTACTTATATTGAAGTCAGCTGTTGTGTTGTTGTGTTTCAACAAGCTGCAGAGAAACTCATTTCTTTGCATTTGAATATTATTTTTGTTGATGCTTTGACTTTAAACAATCATCCTCATTTTGAGCCCTTAAAGAGTTCAGCAGATTGAAATGTTGACTCTCTGTCGAGTTACATTTTTAATGTCAACGTTAGACATCTACAAAAATGTAATATTCTTAAAATGATTGTATAAAAGAAGTTAAAGTAGATGTGATTATTGGAGGTAACCCTCTTAGGTTTGGGGTAAGCTCTTCAGTTTGTTTTCCACACCTGGCCACCCCCTTCAACAGTCAGTGCCCCAGTTTGCCCCCCCAAGTCAAATCTGTCTGGCTCCGCCCCTGCTGACATGGCAAATAGCCAATCATGTTTGAGAATTTCAGGGTGGCCACAGGGGTGGCCAATCAGTTGGGTGGCCACCTCCTGGCTCCGCCACTGGTAGTGTGTTGTGAATATATATAATGTATTGTATGAATTTATGTGCTTTGGCAATAACATGTCTTTGTTCATGCCAATAAAGCAAATTTGAATTTGAATTTGAGTGTGTGTGTGTGTGTGTGTGTGTGTGTGTGTGTGTGTGTGTGTGTGTGTGTGTTCCATCCTTTATTTTGGGAACGCATCGGCATCTGGTGCATTTCACGGCGCGCAGAAACCAGAGCAGAACATTTGATGGATTGTGCGTAAAATCACAAACACACACACACACACACACACACACACACACACACACAGACAGAGACAGACAGAGACCCCCACGCCCTGAAGAGAAGAAGAAGAAGCTCCATGTGAAGCAACAGTAATAAAAAGAAGAGGAGGTAGAGGAGGTAGAATCTGATCTGCACAAAGTGACATGAACTCAGGGAGAGCAGCTCAGAGCTCAGCCGAGAGGGGAGCGAAGACTCCAGGAGGAGGATCAAACACCAGATTCCTCTCAATCACTCAATCCTTTAAAGATTCAAATGGACATTCAGCAACAATTGCCCACTTACCACACACTCCTCTGCTTCCCAAACACACACACACACACTCACACACACACACAGACACAGTGTGGAGAGACAAAGACCTGGCATTACGCTCCATCCACTCACGCACATTCTCAGAGACCCCTAAAGGGAGGAAACCAAACACAGCACAGCGACGAGACCTACCAGCAGCCGTGCCCCTGCATCCTGGCTCGTGTCTCCGGGGCTTCCAGCCTCCATCCACCTGCAGAAGGAGCGGCGCTGAGGCGGTGCTGAGGCGGTGGACGAGGAGGAAGAGGTGGAGGAGGAGGAGATAGGTGGAGACGGAGGATGGAGAGCAGAGATGCTGCGTGAAGGAGGTCGATACTAAAACTGAATCTGAGGAGAGGCAGGAGAGAGAGAGAGAGAGGGAGAGAGAGAGAGAGAGAGAGAGAGGGAGAGAGTCAGGCTTTCATCAGCAGCTGCGCGAACGCGACGTGCGCGCGCGCTCTCACACACTCACGCTGGAACATGTGCGCGCGCAGACGGACACCTTACACCTCCATGCATCAGGAGGAAAACATATAGACAGATATGCACAGTCATGCACACTAACACACACACACACACACACTACAAAGGAACACATGATTAAATACACACCTGAACAGAGCTGCAGTCACACACACTCATTTTCTGTATTGCAGGAATAACATAATCAGGTACTGTCACTTTAAGACTCTGCACAGTCCCCCTCTGCCTGTTGACACTGTGGTGTAAAAGTGTCGTTCTGTAACACCAATAATAAACACAGTGATTTAAAGTCCTTGTTTTAGTGTGAAGGGAAACCAGCTTTGATTTCATTCAAAGTCAAGAAAATAAACTCTTGGTTAAATCTAAAAGAATCAGGTTTAAAATATAAAGGAAGAGAAAGAGGCTAATGCTTATTTTAAAACTAGTCAACAAATCACACTACAGTCACAGAATGATACGATACCATAGAATTAAAAATGATACCATACAAACAATACAATGAAACAGAATCTGTTACAATAGGAAATTATAGGTTAACCCTCCTGTTATGCTCGTTTCTCAGGAACAGCAATAATGTTCCTGCATGGGTCAATTTGACCCGGGGGCATATTTAATTATCCAAAAGGTGTCAAAAAAATCCCAATAAAATTTGTTTCAATCTAATTTTTGAACTCCATTACTAACCATTTAAATCAATATTTGGTCCATTGGTGTTCTTTAATCCTCACAGATCATAGTTCAAAGAGGATAACTCACTCCTTTATCATTAAAATTCATGTTAAAACTTTTTAAATGTATATTTTGATAAGATGGAATTCTAAACAGTATAATTTACAACCATGGAATACTATACAAAAGAATACAATACAATAGAATCCGATATGATAGAATATGACACGATAGAACTTCATATAATGGAATTCAATTCAACAAAATTCCACGCGATACGATACGATTTGATAGAATACAATAGGATGGAATTCCACCTGATATTGGGTGGACCGGTTTTATACTGGGGGGGGGGGCAGATTGTGGTGCAGTAGTGCGCTGCGGCTCTCCCCCCTCTCTCCCGCCCCCCATCTGCCCCCCCCCCCTATTTTAATGCAACTCACTAGATACTGATATAGGTAAAGATATAGGGTCGGGGGGCGGGTTTTATACGGGGGGGGGGGGGGGCGGCGGATTGTGATGCAGTAGTGCACTACGGCTCTCCCCCCTCTCTCCTGCCTCCCTTCCTGCCCCCCTATTTTAATCCACCTCACTAGCAAACATGCATACAACAAAAAAAACAAACAAAACAAAGATCAAATCATATCACACACACACAGATCAGGTTTGGCGGGGCCTTAGTGTTTGGCTCGGCCCTACTCGTCGGGGGCCCATCGGGGCTGGGTGGGTGGCTGGTGTCCCTGTCACCCTCCACCCCCCTGCTGCCCCTCCCCTGTGGGGGCCTGGTCCGCGGCTGCCCTCGGGGCCGGGTTTCCCGGGGTTCCCTCGCGGTCCTCTTGGGGGGGTGGGGTGGTGCGCAGCTGGGGGGGTGTTACTATGGCAGCCATTGGGGTGTCCCTCCATGCCCCCGCGGCCTGGTCCATCAGTCGCAGGGCATGGGTGGGGGGCGTGGCTTGGGGGAGGGGTCGGGCCGTCTGGGGGGGGCAGGTGGGATTGGCCCTGCCGCCTCCGCCCTCCCCCGCTCCAGCGCGCCGGTTGGTGGGCTCTGGTCCTGGTCCTGCCCGTCTGCCTGGCTGTCTGCTCCTGGTGCCGGGCCCCCTCGGCCCTGGTGGCTCCTTTGGCTCCGTCTGGGGGGGCTGTGGGGGTGGTGTTGTGGGGTGTCCCTTGGGGGGGCTGCGGGATCTCTCCCCCCTCGCCCCCCTTTCCTCCTACTGGGTGACCTGGCGGTCGCCCTGGGTGCTCCGGCGGTACCTGCTTGCTTCCGGTCTGGGTCCTTGGCTTGTCCCCTGGCCTGGGTCTCCCGCGGTGGGTTGGGTCCTTCGGTCTGACTGCTCTCGCGGCCCGGGTGCTGAGCCATACCGCTCGGCTGGTCTGACCCAGGTGGTTTCATCTGCACCAGTGGTGGTCTTGTTACACAAATAGAACACAGCACGGCGGCAACCCTCTGCGACCCAAGCTTCAGTAATGATTGTGGACACTAAGGGTTGCTTAATCATTAGGATCACCCCACGGATTTTCTTTTTGGCATCATGGTGAGATGGTCCCTCTCCATCTAAGTGTGTTAGGTCTCTCTCTCCTTCTCTCTCCCTGTCCCTTTGTATATCCTTATGTAATCTTTCTTTCACTTTCTCTTATTTTTATTTTTTATTTTTTTTGGCCCACCTAGGTGTGCACGCCCTCTTTTACAGAACATGATATTAGCTGCCAATAAAAGATAGGCCAGAGTTCTAAGAGGGATGGTGATGGTTGCATGCACACAGTCACAAGCACAGAAGAAAAAGGTTTTCTTTCTTTTCTTTTGCTGCAAGAATAAATTGCATGAATATTTGACAGTTTGTGACAAACATGACACAAACCAGAAATATATATGCAGACAAGAGGAAAAAAATAGCAGAAAGAAAAGAAAGAAGAAAGGAGAGAGAAAAAGAGAAAAAAAGAAAAAAAAGAAGAAAAAGAAAAAGAAAAAAAAAAAAAAAAAAAAAAAAAAAAAAAATGGAATTCCACCTGATAGAATTTGATAAAATGGAATTTCTAATCGAAGGAATACTTACAAAATAATTTGGAATGTTCTTATGATTTAATACTACACTATAGAAAACAATATGATAGAATATGATAAGATGGAATTCAATACCATGGAATTTGATGCAAAAGCATACGAAATTATGGAATTTGATGAGATGGAATTATATGATAAAATTCAATATGATACAATAGAATTTCATACGACATGATAGAATACGACACCATAGAATTTGATACAATAGAAAATAATACAATGATAGAATAGATATGATATGATACAACATGAAACAATGTGTCTTGATATGAAACTGTACAAATCAAATCAATACAATATGAAAAGATACGACAGGATAAGATTTTATAGGATATGAGTCAGAACAGTAACGTGTGGTCTCACCTGTATCGTGTTCTCCTTTGTTTAGACTCAAGGTTACAGTTTGAGCATCACACTCTCAGATTTACAGAGACAATAATCCAACAGTTGTCATGACTTGTTGATTCTACAGAAAGCTGTCAGCACGTTCACCTCTGACAGACAGAACAAGAAGAAGCTTTAAAGAGAGGGTTCATATCTCCTCAAAGCAGCTCTGAATAAAGGAGCGTTCAAAGACAGACGTGGACGTTTGATCAGACACAGAATCTAAAAACAGAGAGGCAGATCTCTGCAGGCGGGCTCATCTCAAAGAGTCTGCTGCTTTTAAAAGACCGGCTCTCTCTGAGACTGTTTCCCTCTCACCGGTTAAAACCACAATAAACCAGGAACGAACTCTGGACTCAAAGGAGATCCAGACAGATATCTATCTTTGACCTCTCAGTCTGAGTCAGTGTCCTACAGGATGAAGAGAGCTGATTCATCAGGGATCAGGTGTTGTAAACCAAAAGTTACCTGAAGAACTGAAAATCCTGCTCCAGGATACAGGTCTCATACGGGTTTCTCAGAGTAAAACCTGGATCAGTTTTTAACCACAGACTGGTGGAAGCAGCAACAGTGACACTGTGCTGCAGGAGGAGCTGGATCAGGCTCCTGATGAGGAAGTGGACACAGGTGTGCAGCTGGGTGTGGCATCATGAGACCGGGGCAGGAGGAAAGGTCAGAGGACACCTGCTGGACAGGTGGAGGATTACAGCAGAATGTGGCGATCTGTTAGACGGAGTGTTATCGACAAAGTGAGGCTGCTGAGTCTCAGAACACCAACTTTAAGATGTTTCTAATTTAACATTGATTCATTTATTTATCATTTATTTATTAATGTTATGATTTGCACTGTATCGTGTCTTGTTGATGTATTCGTTCTATTATTGATTTTTTTTAACTCTGATTTGTATAAATATATATATATATATATATATATATATATATATATATATATATATATATATATACACATATAAAGATTTTTATTCATGTATTTATTATATCTAAATTGTTTTTAAACTCTGCTTGTAAGGTCATTTAAATATATATATATTTTTTTATTTGTTTCATTTTTATTCTTTTTATTTCAAAATAAATAAATAAATAAAAAATAAATTATAAATAAGATAAATCAGTGTTAAAGCAAATGATTAAAATAATAATAATAAAAATAATAATAAAAATAATAAAGTAATAAACATACATATATATTTATATTTCTTATTATTTAGATTTTTTTTATGTATTCATTATATCTAATTCCTTTTTCTTTTTAATCTCTGCTTGTAAGGTTATTTATATATATATATATATATTTTAATATTTGTTTTATTTTTATTTGTTTTTATTATTAAATGTATAATTTATTTGTTTATTATTATTAGCCCTGTATCATGTGTTGTTGATTTTATCAATCTAATTTCTTCTTTTTAAACTCTGCTTTGAAAAGTTTTTTATTTAAACAATATTTTTATTTTTATTTTTAATTTATTAAAAAATATTTTATATTTTATTTATCTTTTTTTTAATGTATTATTTATTTCCTGATTTATTTATTATTAAGTTATTTATTTTGATATTTATTTATTTATTTGTGTTTATTTATTTTAATTTAATTTGTATTACTTTATTCATTCATTTATCATTATTCATTGTATTATTATCAATTTTTATTAAAAATAAATTAAAAAGAAACAAAGTGAGGTGGGTCAGTTCTTTACTGAGAATCTTCAGTGTCTCTGGAGCTCTATAGAGAGTAATGCAGGAACAGGAACAACGTTTAGAGGAAATAAAACTTCAGCACTTTGTTTGATTTGAGCAGAAAATACAAGAAAAGGAGCGACCATGTGAAATCATGAGGTGTGCACTCGCTCTGTTGGGACCCAGTAATTAGACGACCCCAAAATCAGCCTTCTCAGAGTGCTTCAAGAAAAGACCGTCTCATGTTTGGCTGACATCAACGATGTGTAACGTGCTAACACTCAGAAACAGAGGAGAGGACTGAGCTTTAAGAAGAACACAAAAACAAAGTGAACTCAACGATCAGATCTGATTCAGTCAGAGAAATCAAACACTGAAACATTCACGTTTCATATCAAACAACGCTGAGACTGAAAGCCCTGATTCACTCTCCAGGAAATAAAGCCCTCTGTTTGACGACAGTATGCACACACACACACACACACACACACACACACACACACACACACACACACACACACACACACACACACACTCCAGGCCTAACAGGATTTGTCCTGCAGAA
>NW_023260043.1:0-100000 GCF_009762535.1 Notolabrus celidotus
AAGACGACATATAGCAGAAGGATATTTAGGTTAATATGTTCATGTCAGGCTGCTGGAGGAGGTTTAATGCACAGCAGGGACCCGGGTTCTTCCAGTGATCAGCTTACACCATATCTACGGCGTGAGCATCACTGAGATCCAGAGCAGAGGAGGCTCGCTTATGAAGGTGCACTTTAAGTGCGTTTTACCCGTCTGCATGAACGATGTCATCCATCTTTGACCCTGCCGGATCGAGAACACATAGCTGACTGTACTTCTGCAGGCTTTTATTCTGGCGGGATGTAAAGGGAAGTATTTGTGCCGGGATTCAGGGGTGTAGTGCTTATGTTAGTAACAGATCGGACCTGTGATGCATGTGCACGGTTAGCATGGCGCTCCTTTTGAAAATGGCGGAACCACCGCTCCTACTGTGAAACAGTTTGCCCATAGCTCCGCCCCCAACAGTCCGCTGGAGGGCCAGCCAATCAGAGGAAAGGGGGGGCCTTAAAGAGACAGTAGCTGAAACGACAGAGTGTTTCTAAAACACCAGTGTGAGAAAAAGAGGGATTACTTTTGTTGTAAATCATGTTACGTTGCAGCAGAGATGTCAGAGAGCATGACACCGTCCCTTTAAGTTCAGCACTTCCTGTCTAGAGATCGGTTCACAGCCACAGACAGACTGTTGGTGATTAGACCTTCATGATGAAAACAACCAGACTTAATAAAACGCCGGCTCAGAGATATGAAGCTGATGATGCATGTGGTGAGAAATTACAGAGTCACGGGCGAGGAAGCGTTTGTAATATAAACTCTGATGTCTCTGCGGCGAGCTGCTTCACATCCATCAACAATGCAAATGAAATTCAATGGCGGAGGAACAGGAAATCATTGGCTCTGAAACGAGAGCAGGTAGTAATGCCAGTCACACCTGCAGCCGGCTGATGGATGAGAAACACGACGACGCAGACGCCTCCAGGGAAAAACAAACACGGCTGTCAGGAGATCGGACTGATCCTAAAAACCTGCTGCAGGAAGCACACGGCTCAGACCGGACCACATTAATGTTTCATTTTGTTTTAAAGGATCATACAAAGACCCAACATCAAGACCGGATCAGATCCAGTCCCCTCTCCCAGACAGGACTCAGTCTGATCTCATCTTAATCCACCATGAGCAGAGCACTTTGCAGCATTCAGCAAGTTACAGTGGCAAGAACAAACTTCCTTTAACAGGCAGAAACCTCCAGCAGGACCAGACTCATGTTAGACACACATCTGAATCTGAGACCGTGTTGGAGAGAGGGATAGAGGGAGAGGAAGAGAGAGAGAGATGATAGTGGGGAGACAGATAGTAGTAGTTGTAGCAGCTGGAGTCTGGACCACGTCCACAGCAGCAGAGATCCAGAGGAACCTACGAGACAAGGGAGCTCAGGGACTCCAGAGAGGACTATGGTTAGTAACTTTAATGGGACAGGAAGAGTTAAAGTGAGAGACAGGCAGAGAGAGGAGAGAGAGGGAAAGACAGGATCCCAGTGTGTCAGTCTAAGCCTATAGCAGCAGAACTAAGACCTGGTCCAAGCCTGATCCAGCTCTAACTATAAGCTTTATCAAAAAGGAAAGTTTGAAGCCTACTCTTAAAAGTAGAGAGGGGGTCTGCCTCCCGGACCCTGACTGGTAGATGATTCCAAAGGAGAGGGGCCTGATAACTGAAGTCTAAGCTCTCTGCTGCACAAACACTGCAGAGTGTTTCTGAGTCAGTCTTTATTTTAGATCAACTTTAAGAGGAGAGTTTAAGAGCAGCCACCTCGAGTCCTGAAGTGACAAAGTCAGAAACACAGAGAGAGAAGTCTTTTTGAAGAGTCGTCCCTCTGATGATTGGACGGCGCTCAGGAGAGAGTGAACCTTTGTTTCCAGCAGATAAACACCTCGTCATCCTCAGAGGAAGAGGCTCAGAGGCGAGCTGTGACAGTGATGCCCTGCAGAGCTCAACAATGTGTTTCTGAGGCTAACGCTCCTCCTCTTCCTCCTCCTCCTCCTCCTCCTCCTCTCGTCCATCTGCTCGCTCAGTGAAATGTCAGATTCTAACTCATCTAAATTATAAGTTGTGTTCGGTCCGGCCCGTCCTTCAGCTGGCGGAGGAGAGACAGATGACTGATAGAGCAGCATCCGCCTGTTGCCTCGGAAACTTAGAGAAACCACACAGAGAGGAAGAGGAGGAGGAGGAGGAGGAGGAGGAGGAGGAGGAGGAGGGAGCCAGGTTGTCTGGATGCAGCAGGGTGATGTGATTGACAGAACTGGTGCAGAGCGCAGAGAGAGAACGGAAGTGGCAGTTTGCACCAGGAGTGCAGCGAGAAGAAAGCAGCAGCGAGACGGCGGCTGTGAGATTGGACATGACAAGCCCTGATCTGCTTCATATGGATTATTCCTGTTTACACGCCGGCTCTCTGCGTGCACGCCGCGGAGAATATTTGATGCTGGAAGTTCTCAGACTGCGGGTGATCCCAGTCAGACGCTGCATTAAAGTTTCACAGTGTAGGTGGAATTTAAATGTGCAGCCAGCAGAGGCCTGCGTGACGCTCCCTCTCTCAGATTAGAGGGATAATTCCTGGGCTGAGTCTCGGGGTCCTCGTGTTGTCACAGAGCTGCCCTCCGTGTGCCTCTGTCGTTTGTCATGTTTAAAGCAGGGCTGTCGAGGGACTGCAGGGGGGGTCGACCTGCCTCGGGCTGCTGGTCATATTTCATGATCTGAGCGGGGGCATCGCCTCCAAACTCCCCGCTGTCCGCCTCAGATGAGAGATAACAGCAGGAGGCTGCAGCTCTGTGCATCACATGAGTGAGTCAGGCGCTCTGAGGACCTGATTGAAGACCGCACAGCAGCCCTGTGTGCTGTGAGGTCTAAGGAACATTTATCTTTATTGACAGCGAGCGTCTGCAGGGAGCAGCAGCAGGACGTAGGTGTGAGTTTAGGATGAATAAAGACCGAGTCGGCTGTGGTGCTTAAAAACTCAAACACGACGTCGTCTACGCAAAAAGAAAAGACTCCTCTGTGAGTTTGTTTTTTGTTAAACTTTTTGAGCTTTACTTTGAAAGGATGGGACAGGAAACCAGCAGAGAGAGAGTGTGGAGTAGCATACAGGAAGAGGCCACACGTTGGAAATGAACCTGGGCCTCGTACATGGGGCCACTACAGAGTCATGTCTGTTTTAATGCAGTGACTTCCACTACAGAGTCATGTATGTGTTTAATGCAGTGACTTCCACTACAGAGTCATGTCTGTGTTTAATGCAGTGACTTCCACTACAGAGTCATGTCTGTTTCTAATGCAGTGGCTTCCACTACAGAGTCATGTCTGTTTCTAATGCAGTGGCTTCCACTACAGAGTCACGTCTGTTTTTAATGCAGTGGCTTCCCCTACAGAGTCACGTCTGTTTCTAATGCAGTGACTTCCACTACAGAGTCATGTCTGTTTCTAATGCAGTGACTTCCACTACAGAGTCATGTCTGTGTTTAATGCAGTGACTTCCACTACAGAGTCATGTCTGTTTATAATGCAGTGACTTCCACTACAGAGTCATGTCTGTTTCTAATGCAGTGACTTCCACTACAGAGTCATGTCTGTTTCTAATGCAGTGACTTCCACTACAGAGTCATGTCTGTTTTAATGCAGTGACTTCCACTACAGAGTCATGTCTGTGTTTAATGCAGTGACTTCCACTACAGAGTCATGTCTGTTTTAAATGCAGTGACTTCCACTACAGAGTCATGTATGTGTTTAATGCAGTGACTTCCACTACAGAGTCATGTCTGTGTTTAATGCAGTGACTTCCACTACAGAGTCATGTCTGTTTCTAATGCAGTGGCTTCCACTACAGAGTCATGTCTGTTTCTAATGCAGTGGCTTCCACTACAGAGTCACGTCTGTTTCTAATGCAGTGGCTTCCCCTACAGAGTCACGTCTGTTTCTAATGCAGTGACTTCCACTACAGAGTCATGTCTGTGTTTAATGCAGTGACTTCCACTACAGAGTCATGTCTGTTTCTAATGCAGTGGCTTCCACTACAGAGTCATGTCTGTTTCTAATGCAGTGACTTCCACTACAGAGTCATGTCTGTGTTTAATGCAGTGACTTCCACTACAGAGTCATGTCTGTTTTAAATGCAGTGACTTCCACTACAGAGTCATGTCTGTTTCTAATGCAGTGACTTCCACTACAGAGTCATGTCTGTTATAATGCAGTGACTTCCACTACAGAGTCATGTCTGTTTCTAATGCAGTGACTTCCACTACAGAGTCATGTCTGTTTCTAATGCAGTGACTTCCACTACAGAGTCATGTCTGTTTCTAATGCAGTGACTTCCACTACAGAGTCATGTCTGTTTTAATGCAGTGACTTCCACTACAGAGTCATGTCTGTGTTTAATGCAGTGACTTCCACTACAGAGTCATGTCTGTTTTAAATGCAGTGACTTCCACTACAGAGTCATGTCTGTTTTAATGCAGTGACTTCCACTACAGAGTCATGTCTGTTTTAAATGCAGTGACTTCCACTACAGAGTCATGTCTGTTTTAATGCAGTGACTTCCACTACAGAGTCATGTCTGTTTTAATGCAGTGACTTCCACTACAGAGTCATGTCTGTGTTTGATGCAGTGACTTCCACTACAGAGTCATGTCTGTGTTTAATGCAGTGACTTCCACTACAGAGTCATGTCTGTGTTTAATGCAGTGACTTCCACTACAGAGTCATGTCTGTGTTTAATGCAGTGACTTCCACTACAGAGTCATGTCTGTTTTAAATGCAGTGACTTCCACTACAGAGTCATGTCTGTGTTTAATGCAGTGACTTCCACTACAGAGTCATGTCTGTGTTTGATGCAGTGACTTCCACTACAGAGTCATGTCTGTGTTTGAGAGGCTCAGCTTGATTAAACTGTACAGGAAGTGTTTGATGGTGTGTTTAATGGCTGACTGATATGTAAGCGTGTCACAGTAGGAGCGGTGGTTACTCCATTTTCAAAAGCAGCATCATGCTAACCGTGCACGTGCATCACAGGTCCGATCTGTTACTAACAAAAGCACTACACCCCTGGATCTCGGCACGAATACTTCCCTTTACATCCCGCCAGAATAAAAGCCTGCAGAAGTACGGTCAGCTACATGTGTTTTTGGTCCAGTGGGGAGCGGGGTCCATAATGCTGCAGTTTAAGAGGTAAGGGTGAGAAGTTCTTCATTTTCAAAGCAAAGATGGATGATGTCGTTCATGCAGACGGGTAAAATGCTTTTAAATACACCTTCATAAGCGAGCCTCCTCTGCTCTGGATTTCAGTGACGCTCACACCGTAGATATGAAAGCTCAGCTCTGATAACAAACGAGGAAGAAACCGTTAAAGACGTCACTGCAGCTTTAAACTCAGACATCTGCTTCCCCTTCTGACGTGTTCCTTAATCCGTCCACGTGAAGCCGTACTTCATCAAACTCCAGCTCCGGTAAATCAGTCTGCATAATTACATTTCTTTACTCAGCTGTAAGTTTTAATTTCACACCCTCCTACCTCTGCAGCGTCTCTCTGTACCTGTGACGTCTCAGACACTCGGCAGCATTATTTAAACGCTCTCTCTGTTATTGTTTGATTCCCTGCAGCCTCTCTGTGGTTGGCCGTTCTCTGAGCTGGCGTGTGTTCTGACAGTCTTCAAGCTTTTGTTCATCGGCCAGATAATTCATAACTTCTGCCAAGAACACTGTGTCTGTGATCCTGATGGTTCGCTCTGTTTGTTCCTCAGCACGGCTCCTAGGAAACTTCCACACTGCATTTAATGAAGTGAGGGGAAGAGAGAGAGCGTGGGACCAAGATCAACATGACTCTGTAGTGGAAGTCACTGCATTAAACACAGACATGACTCTGTAGTGGAAGTCACTGCATTAAACACAGACATGACTCTGTAGTGGAAGTCACTGCATTAAACACAGACATGACTCTGTAGTGGAAGTCACTGCATTAAACACAGACATGACTCTGTAGTGGAAGTCACTGCATTAAACACAGACATGACTCTGTAGTGGAAGTCACTGCATTAAAAACAGACATGACTCTGTAGTGGAAGTCACTGCATTAAACACAGACATGACTCTGTAGTGGAAGTCACTGCATTAAACACAGACATGACTCTGTAGTGGAAGTCACTGCATTAAACACAGACATGACTCTGTAGTGGAAGTCACTGCATTAAACACAGACATGACTCTGTAGTGGAAGTCACTGCATTAAACACAGACATGACTCTGTAGTGGAAGTCACTGCATTAAACACAGACATGACTCTGTAGTGGAAGTCACTGCATTAAACACAGACATGACTCTGTAGTGGAAGTCACTGCATTAAACACAGACATGACTCTGTAGTGGAAGTCACTGCATTAAACACAGACATGACTCTGTAGTGGAAGTCACTGCATTATAAACAGACATGACTCTGTAGTGGAAGTCACTGCATTAAACACAGACATGACTCTGTAGTGGAAGTCACTGCATTATAAACAGACATGACTCTGTAGTGGAAGTCACTGCATTAAACACAGACATGACTCTGTAGTGGAAGTCACTGCATTAAACACAGACATGACTCTGTAGTGGAAGTCACTGCATTATAAACAGACATGACTCTGTAGTGGAAGTCACTGCATTATAAACAGACATGACTCTGTAGTGGAAGTCACTGCGTTAAAACAGACATGACTCTGTAGTGGAAGTCACTGCATTAAACACAGACATGACTCTGTAGTGGAAGTCACTGCATTAAACACAGACATGACTCTGTAGTGGAAGTCACTGCATTAAACACAGACGTGACTCTGTAGTGGAAGTCACTGCATTAAACACAGACATGACTCTGTAGTGGAAGTCACTGCATTAAACACAGACATGACTCTGTAGTGGAAGTCACTGCATTAAACACAGACATGACTCTGTAGTGGAAGTCACTGCATTAAACACAGACATGACTCTGTAGTGGAAGTCACTGCATTAAACACAGACATGACTCTGTAGTGGAAGTCACTGCATTAAACACAGACATGACTCTGTAGTGGAAGTCACTGCATTATAAACAGACATGACTCTGTAGTGGAAGTCACTGCATTAAACACAGACATGACTCTGTAGTGGAAGTCACTGCATTAAACACAGACATAACTCTGTAGTGGAAGTCACTGCATTAAACACAGACATGACTCTGTAGTGGAGGTCACTGCATTAAACACAGACATCACTCTGTAGTGGAAGTCACTGCATTAAACACAGACATGACTCTGTAGTGGAAGTCACTGCATTAAACACAGACATGACTCTGTAGTGGAAGTCACTGCATTAAACACAGACATGACTCTGTAGTGGAAGTCACTGCATTAAACACAGACATGACTCTGTAGTGGAAGTCACTGCATTAAACACAGACATGACTCTGTAGTGGAGGTCACTGCATTAAACACAGACATGACTCTGTAGTGGAAGTCACTGCATTAAACACAGACATGACTCTGTAGTGGAAGTCACTGCATTAAACACAGACATGACTCTGTAGTGGAGGTAAACAGCGGCGTATCGACAGCAGCGTGGCGGTGAGGACGCTCACAGGAGGATTTCTTCAGGAGGAAGAATCTCTGAGTGAAAATAAAAAGCTCTGTCTCTGTGAGATCTGCTTTCTGTCACAACAACAGCTTCCCGATGACACCACAAACTTTTGATTACTGTCAGATTTCCTCTGTGAGAGGGAGAGAAAGAGAAACACTCCTTCTTTAGTTAACAGGAAAACATCCCTCAGCTAATGATGGCGGCGCCGCCGTCTGATGTCATCCGAGAGGCAGAGAGGAAAACTGACTGGATCCTACGCCGGTGGAGGGTTATTCATTTCCTCTGAGAGACACACACATCAACACTGCCAAGATAACATGAAGGCGCACACACCCACGCACAGAAACATACAAACACAAACACTCTTTATGACAAACAGTCTCACGCTCTCAGACGCCCAAAATAAAGCTCAGAGAGAAGAGCGGAGGATTGTTTACGTGTGATGGAGCGTCTGAGTGTTTCCCTCAGGAGGAAGAACTCAGGCTGACGGACTGTAAAGGGTTTCTGTTTTCCTGTTTGCTGGATAATTATTCAGAAACATGTGAATAAAACACGCCAGATAAAAAGACTTTAATGTTCACCTCGACGAGCTCAGCTGAGGGACCGCGTGTTTCACTGCTGCTCAAAAACTTTAAACATCATCGAATAAATCATGACTGAAACTTAAAAGTTTATACTTTTACAGGAGAGTGAATGTCAGGCGCCGGTTTAGCTTCGTTGATAGAGCAGGCGCCCCATGTACGGAGGTTATTCATAGTTTGAGGGCTGAAGCCTGGAGGGACATAAAAGCTTCAACAGCATCCACTACAAGATTTACAGTCGCTTAAAACAACTCATGCTTCTTCTTCTGACGCAAATAAGGTTCAGTTATACTTCAGAATCAAACAAACTTACAAGAGAAGGGAAAACTGGCCTCCAGTGAACTACAGAGTCATGACTGTGTTTAATGCAGTGACTTCCACTACAGAGTCATGACTGTTTACAATGCAGTGACTTCCACTACAGAGCCATGACTGTTTACAATGCAGTGACTTCCACTACAGAGTCATGACTGTTTACAGTGCAGTGACTTCCACTACAGAGTCATGACTGTTTACAATGCAGTGACTTCCACTACAGAGTCATGACTGTTTTTAATGCAGTGACTTCCACTACAGAGTCATGACTGTTTACAATGCAGTGACTTCCACTAGAATCATGTCTGTTTTTAATGCAGTGACTTCCACTGGAGTCATGACTGTTTACAATGCAGTGACTTCCACTACAGAGTCATGACTGTTTACAATGCAGTGACTTCCACTACAGAGTCATGTCTGTGTTTAATGCAGTGACTTCCACTACAGAGTCATGACTGTTTACAATGCAGTGACTTCCACTACAGAGCCATGACTGTTTACAATGCAGTGACTTCCACTACAGTCATGACTGTTTACAATGCAGTGACTTCCACTACAGAGTCATGACTGTTTACAATGCAGTGACTTCCACTACAGAGTCATGACTGTGTTTAATGCAGTGACTTCCACTACAGAGTCATGACTGTGTTTATAATGCAGTGACTTCCACTACAGAGTCATGACTTTTTTTAATGCAGTGACTTCCACTAGAATCATGTCTGTTTTTAATGCAGTGACTTCCACTAGAATCATGTCTGTTTTTAATGCAGTGACTTCCACTAGAATCATGACTGTGTTTAATGCAGTGACTTCCACTACAGAGTCATGACTGTTTACAATGCAGTGACTTCCACTACAGAGTCATGACTGTTTGCAATGCAGTGACTTCCACTACAGAGTCATGACTGTTTACAATGCAGTGACTTCCACTACAGAATCATGACTGTGTTTAATGCAGTGACTTCCACTACAGAGTCATGACTGTTTACAATGCAGTGACTTCCACTACAGAGTCATGACTGTTTGCAATGCAGTGACTTCCACTACAGAGTCATGTCTGTGTTTAATGCAGTGACTTCCACTACAGAATCATGACTGTGTTTAATGCAGTGACTTCCACTACAGAGTCATGACTGTTTACAATGCAGTGACTTCCACTACAGAGTCATGACTGTTTACAATGCAGTGACTTCCACTACAGAGTCATGACTGTTTACAATGCAGTGACTTCCACTACAGAGTCATGACTGTTTACAATGCAGTGACTTCCACTACAGAGTCATGTCTGTGTTTAATGCAGTGACTTCCACTACAGAGTCATGACTGTTTACAATGCAGTGACTTCCACTACAGAGTCATGTCTGTGTTTAATGCAGTGACTTCCACTACAGAGTCATGTCTGTGTTTAATGCAGTGACTTCCACTACAGAGTCATGTCTGTGTTTAATGCAGTGACTTCCACTACAGAGTCATGTCTGTTTATAATGCAGTGACTTCCACTACAGAGTCACGTCTGTGTTTAATGCAGTGACTTCCACTACAGAGTCATGACTGTGTTTGATGCAGTGACTTCCACTACAGAGTCATGTCTGTGTTTAATGCAGTGACTTCCACTACAGAGTCATGTCTGTGTTTAATGCAGTGACTTCCACTACAGAGCCATGTCTGTGTTTAATGCAGTGACTTCCACTACAGAGTCATGACTGTGTTTAATGCAGTGACTTCCACTACAGAGTCATGTCTGTGTTTAATGCAGTGACTTCCACTACAGAGTCATGTCTGTGTTTAATGCAGTGACTTCCACTACAGAGTCATGTCTGTGTTTAATGCAGTGACTTCCACTACAGAGTCATGACTGTGTTTAATGCAGTGACTTCCACTACAGAGTCATGACTGTGTTTAATGCAGTGACTTCCACTACAGAGTCATGTCTGTGTTTAATGCAGTGACTTCCACTACAGAGTCATGTCTGTGTTTAATGCAGTGACTTCCACTACAGAGTCATGTCTGTGTTTAATGCAGTGACTTCCACTACAGAGTCATGACTGTGTTTAATGCAGTGACTTCCACTACAGAGTCATGTCTGTGTTTAATGCAGTGACTTCCACTACAGAGTCATGTCTGTGTTTAATGCAGTGATATTTGTCTTAGGAGGAAAATATTCAGAGAAACTCCTGCAGCAGCCAACGAGACATCAGGAACGCTGTGCCTCTGTTCTGGTTGTTGAGTGTGGAAGTACTGAAACAAACATCTTCACTGTGATGTTTTTCCTCATCCTGTTATATTGTAGAAACGTCATCAACCCCGCTCCAATCACAAGCCTTGAATCTCCCGTAGATTGCTTCGTTCTCACGTCGACCTTCGCTGAATTCACACGTGAACGTCACGATGAGGGTCGCAGGATAAATTCATGTAAACTTTAAATCTGGGAAAGCTTTCAGGAGTTTTCTTTAGAAATGAATCTAACCCTCTCTTTTCAGTCAGAGGCTCAAAAATCAAACGAAGCACACGTCGGTCTGTAATGAGGAAAATGTTTAATATCACGGACTGATCCTTAAAATGTCTTCACTAATTATCATGCCCTCAATCAGTCCGAGGTCAGCCGTGTGTACTCTGAGTAAATGGCAGAGAGAAGCGCCTGAAGGCTTCGGCAGGGAGCGATCTGTTGATCCAGTGATGTCATCACGACGTCCTTCAGATGTTAGAAATGTTGACCTTTGATTGTAGCGCCCCCACCGGGCCAATTAGGGTACTTTAAACCCGAGGACCTGAACAGATGTGTGAAGCAGACACAGACAGTTCTCCTCCCTGCGCTCCTCGGCTCTCATATTTTATCTGAGACAGAAGCAGGGTTCGCTCCTCTCAGCCGACACTTTCACGAGTTCAGTCTTCGCCGCCTCGACCTTGAACAGAGGAGTCCAGCAGCCAGATTAGAAAACCACGGCGGGCGTATGAGAAAAAGGCCACGGCGTGCTCGCTCTCAGATACTGTAGATAGATTTATCTCCACGCCGCTCCACCACAGAAACTCAATTTGCCTCCTGATCAAATGTTTGATCTTAATTTTCACATTCCAAACGGGGAGATTCAGACATTCGATGCTTCCTTTTTTCTCTTTTCGGGAGATAATTATCCAAAATGAATTTTACATGAGTGTGGGGACGGCAGAGCGGCTCTCATTGGTAGTTTGAGCACAGCCGACACTGAGCAAATTAATCTCAAAATTACCATAGGTCACTGAATTAATTCTCCAAATGGCAATTGGTGTGATTTCTCCCGGGTGAGGGTGAGTGGCAGTCGGCTTCCCTCTCACCTGTGGGAGGGAGGTGAGTTTCCCAGCCTTGAAGATCCAGGTCAGGGTTTAGTTTTTGAGGAAATTCTGCTTCCTAACTTCCTGTTTGTTGAGTCGGCTGGACGGGTTTCTATCGAATCAGCGATAGAGAAAGATGAAGATCGTAGACTGAATAAAGCCTCAGTGATGTTTCCAGGGCGGTCTTTCGTGTCTCTAATAAGACGTAATAAACTCACTACAGGCAGGAACTAAATGGATCCTGTGGCTCTTTGTTGTCACTTCCACAGATCTTTATTCCAGTCTTTACTGAACATTTGCTGCAGTATTGATTATTAAAATGTTAACTCTTGTGCCGCTCTCTCTGCTCCTCTGGTGTCTGTGTGTAAATAAATCACCTGTTTTAAATGTAAACAGGATTGTATCCTGATGTGATCAACCCCTGAAACTGTTAAAACACCAGAAAGCATTGTAGTATTGGAAACAACGGGCAGAAAGTGGAGTCATAATTAATGTTTGTATTTGGTTTGACTGATCAATAACATCAGGTAACGATGGAACCATCTCTGCACCTCCTTCTTCTGTGTCTTTGTGTCTGCACACAGCTGTAGGATTGTATAATGAACGACCCTGTTTTTGTTTATATAAATCAGGTTATCTTCCTGTACCTTTGGAAAGTACTTCCCCAACAGGGACCTTTTAGGGGGTAGATCAGTTACCCAGGAACTATTCTTTATCCGGGCAGCCCAGGGTCTATCACCCCATCTTTCCCATCAGCATTTATGATTGGTCTGATTGGTCAAAACCAAGTAGAAACTTCTGTTCTTAAAATATGAAGCTGATGCTAAAGTGTTATAAACTGCAGTTCCTCGAGTGTCCACTAGAGGCTGGCAGCAGAAACACAGGAAACCACATACACACCCATTCAAAGAGACTTTAAATAAACATGTTTACACCCTGGTTCAAAAGTTCAGTCTGAAGAGATCATTTCTCTCTCACACTGAACGGGGGGATTTAATAACTCGGTATTTGAAAAGCTATTAAACTTACGAGTTATGCCCAAATAAGGGCGTGGCTGACTTGATTGACGGGTGGGAACACTGTAGCTGTTAGCGAGGAGGCTAACGCCCCGCCTCTTTACCTCACACTGGCAGAAGTTAGGTGGAGTTCAGCGTTTCCAATATGGCAGACGATCTGCTTCAGAGCTTATTGTACAGTCTACGGTCAAAACCAGGACCAGGTGTGTCCCCCAGCTTCAGGATACATCTGTACCTAGACTCGTAGGGATCCTTTTAACTATCAGCTGTAATGGAAGTGAACGTCTTTGTTAACGGTAAATGGAGAGGTTAGACGCGGGCTCTCTGTAGCAGCTGACCTGTTGGCGGATGGTTGTTGTTTCGTGCACGTGGAGGTTCATCGTGTTTCTGCAGTAACAGTGCGTGACTCCGGACTTCCTGGTGTTTGCAAAACTCCAAGATGCTCACCTATCTTTACATTAATGTGCTGGCTATGACAGAGTTCCTCACCCAGGGTTGTTTGTTTTGAGTCGTGTGCTGCATCATGTGACTTGATGATATGTCTCTAAACTACCATCCCAGCATGTGTTACCATGTCAACTCTGCACCATGTGCGTTGTGGGCGTGTGAGTGGGTGGTTCCAGCGGATTAGAGTCTCTCTTTATGTCAGACATCCTTTGCATGACTGTTTCAGGAGCTGCCTGTTTGCTGTAAATCATCACATGAAGGAACCCAAAACCCCAAAACCCCAAACCCAGCTCTGAGATGACTCTGTAAATACCACCCTCAGCCTGGTGCTGTTGTTTCCTCCACAGTAAGCTATATTGATGATGCTAATGGAGCTAATGCACCAAGACAAAATCCTTTTCTCCCATAAACTCCGCCGCTGTCTCACAAATCCCACCGGGTCATTACTTTAACGGGGCGCGGCTGTATTTTACCCCGCCTGTAACTACGATCGGCACAGGGCGGTTTATGTGTTACTTGTGTAATTAAATCTTTGGATTCTTTCCTCAAATCAATGGAAAGCACCGGCATAAAACACGAGCTGTGAGCTGGAAGGCCGAGGGGGAGATCGATGGCGAGGGCGATGGCGAGGGCGATGGCGAGGGTGGGGGGGCGGGGTGATGATGATTGGTGGCATCAGAGGGGCTCACTGGTGTGACCTTGGTCTTCTGACGTTTCTGAAGAGGCGTTTGAGCCGCTGTTATTACACCACCAATTACGCCTGTTGTTTTATCAGCACACACACACACACACACACACACACACACACACACACACACACACACACACACACACACACACACACACACACACACCTCCTGGGGCAGTTAATTGCTAATGATGGCAATTAGCTGCTGAGGGAGACGTTCATGCCTTCAACACCCGAGAAGACTTTGAAGAGACTGAAGTCAGATTCTCTTCTGGATTCAGACTATTGGACTGAACAAAGACCGGGTCACTTTCAGGGTCACAGTCAGACTCTCTCTACGGAGCGTTCTTATTGGTTGATGTCAGTGGTGACGTAAGGGATGTGCCTTCTCTCCCAAACTGAATGTGTCAGCATCCAAAGTGAAACACACGGTCGATTCCTAAAAGAGGAAATCTATGGGGATAAAAAATGAAGCTAATTCTTAATTTTCACATGATGTCACACACTTATGGCCCCGCCCCCCCAGGTTGGCGAGAAAGGCTTCCTCCAGCTACGGGGAAGTGAGCGGACTCTTCTGCCGACGACGTGTTGAAACTGCTTCAGTTGATCAGTTATAAGACGAGGAGGAGATTCATTCTATCAGCAGTTCATCACACTTTGAACGAGACTCTTTCATTCAGACGCTTAAAGGCTGATTTAGTCTCCGCTTGGAGGAGGTAACAACCCCAATTAGCCGCTGAAGGCGTCTTTTACCCGCCGTCTGCTGTCATGACCAACATCAGGTGACTTCTAGATGAAGCTGCTGCCAGAACCTTCTTTCTCCGCTGTCACATCGTCTTCCAGGAGGAGAGAAAAATACCCCAAGATTGAAAATCTGAAGCACTTTGTGGCGATCATCTCCAAACAGGCGTGATGTGAACTCAGAGAGGAGCTGCAGAAACACGGCGCTGCAGGAAACACTCTCTGTGTGAACGGCTCGTTTGAATTTACTCCAGGTTTTATTGTTTATCTTTATGCAGCGCCGCAGTGACAGGTCATTATGTGTCTGCCTGCCTGCCGGCGTACAGTACCCGGTGTCAGGACAGGCTGCTCCTGGTCTGAGCTCTCGCAGTGACAGGCCCCAGATTCAGGCTCACCTGGGTCCCCGTGTCCGTGTTGGCCTCATTAGCTGGAGAGCTGTGTGGGTTTTGTTTCAGTGTCGCTGCTGTCAGCGCGAGTGGAGGTGTGCGGAGGTGTGCTGAGCCGCGGCCCCGTTCACTGCACTCCACTTTATTTATACCCCGGCTCTCCAACCAACACGCAGGCCGAGGGCCTCACGGTGCAAAACTAACACAACACTGAAAGAAGTCAAGGAAACAACAGGAGTATATGATGATCACATTTAACAAATAAAAACAACACAGGAAGAAGACAAGAGCAGGAAACAACAGGAGTATATGATGATCACATTTAACAAAATAAAAACAACACAGGAAGAAAACAAGAGCAGGAAACAACAGGAGTATATGATGATCACATTTAACAAATAAAAACAACACAGGAAGAAGACAAGAGCAGGAAACAACAGGAGTATATGATGATCACATTTAGACAAATAAAAACAACACAGGAAGAAAACAAGAGCAGGAAACAACAGGAGTATATGATGATCACATTTAACAAATAAAAACAACACAGGAAGAAGACAAGAGCAGGAAACAACAGGAGTATATGATGATCACATTTAACAAATAAAAACAACACAGGAAGAAGACAAGAGCAGGAAACAACAGGAGTATATGATGATCACATTTAATAAATAAAAACAACACAGGAAGAAGACAAGAGCAGGAAACAACAGGAGTATATGATGATCACATTTAACAAATAAAAACAACACAGGAAGAAGACAAGAGCAGGAAACAACAGGAGTATATGATGTTCACATTTAACAAATAAAAACAACACAGGAAGAAAACAAGAGCAGGAAACAACAGGAGTATATGATGATCACATTTAGACAAATAAAAACAACACAGGAAGAAAACAAGAGCAGGAAACAACAGGAGTATATGATGTTCACATTTAACAAATAAAAACAACAAAGGAAGAAAACAAGAGCAGGAAACAACAGGAGTATATGATGATCACATTTAACAAAATAAAAACAACACAGGAAGAAAACAAGAGCAGGAAACAACAGGAGTATATGATGATCACATTTAGACAAATGAAGAGTTTTCAGATTCCTTGAAATATAAATGAGGAAGCAGGAAAATAGGACGTAACATCTAAGGTATATTCAGGTTGAAATGACTCATCCTGTGACATTACTTCAAAATGAAAGCTGGATCAGTGTGATCGATTTCTTATTTTCCTGGGAAATGGAAGTAAAAAGGTTAAAGGTCGCCTGAAGTTTGATCGGACAGATCGGGATCGTTTTAAAGAAAAGGAGTAGAAGACGTTTGTACGGAGTCCCGGTGACATCTGAGATATTAACGCATGGCCATGAGAGAATTATTATTGAGTATCTTCATTCAGAGACTTTTAAATGTTGCTTAGGTTGCTTTCAAAAAATGTAAATATAATTGTAATCTACTGCTTTCATGTGATATGTAGATAAATAACTCTGATCCGTGAAAGTTTTTTGTCCATTGACGTCTGTAACATGTTTATAATGCATCCTGCATCCTATCGGGCGGCCTAATCCTGAGGCAGGTAGAGCACACCTTACCTCTATTCCGTGTGCGTACCTCAAATGTAAAAAACCTGAGGCAGGTAGAGCACACCTCCTCTCTATTCCGTGTGCGTACCTCAAATGTAAAAAACCTGAGGCAGGTAGAGCACACCTCCTCTCTATTCCATGTGCGTACCTCAAATGTAAAAACCTGAGGCAGGTAGAGCACACCTCCTCTCTATTCCATGTGCGTACCTCAAATGTAAAAAACCTGAGGCAGGTAGAGCACACCTCCTCTCTATTCCATGTGCGTACCTCAAATGTAAAAACCTGAGGCAGGTAGAGCACACCTCCCCTCTATTCCATGTGCGTACCTCAAATGTAAAAACCTGAGGCAGGTAGAGCACACCTCCTCTCTATTCCATGTGCGTACCTCAAATGTAAAAAACCTGAGGCAGGTAGAGCACACCTCCCCTCTATTCCATGTGCGTACCTCAAATGTAAAAACCGGAGGCAGGTAGAGCACACCTCCTCTCTCTTTCCCGATCGACGTGGAATGCGAAAGCCTGAAGTGGGGAGAGCACATCTCACCTCTCTGTCACTTGCGTACATGTAATGCCAAAGTTGGAGGCAAGAGAGGACAACTACTCGCTCTGTCACATGCATATGTGGAATGCCAAATCCTGAGGCAGGTACAGCACACCTCCCCTCTCTTTCAAAATGCCTACGTGGAATGCAATAACCTGAGGCGAGGAGAGCACACCTCCTCTCTTACGTGGAGCGTCTCTTAAAGGACGCTCCACGCCTCGTCTCTTAAAGGACGCTCCACGCCTCGTCTCTCTCTTGCGTGTGATAAAGGACGCTCCACGCCTCGTCTCTCTCTTGCGTGTGATAAAGGACGCTCCACGCCTCGTCTCTTAAAGGACGCTCCACGCCTCGTCTCTCTCTTGCGTGTGATAAAGGACGCTCCACGCCTCGTCTCTCTCTTGCGTGTGATAAAGGACGCTCCACGCCTCGTCTCTTAAAGGACACTCCACGCCTCGTCTCTCTCTTGCGTGTGATAAAGGACGCTCCACGCCTCGTCTCTCTCTTGCGTGTGATAAAGGACGCTCCACGCCTCGTCTCTCTCTTGCGTGTGATAAAGGACGCTCCACGCCTCGTCTCTCTCTTGCGTGTGATAAAGGACGCTCCACGCCTCGTCTCTTAAAGGACGCTCCACGCCTCGTCTCTCTCTTGCGTGTGATAAAGGACGCTCCACGCCTCGTCTCTCTCTTGCGTGTGATAAAGGACGCTCCACGCCTCGTCTCTCTCTTGCGTGTGATAAAGGACGCTCCACGCCTCGTCTCTCTCTTGCGTGTGATAAAGGACGCTCCACGCCTCGTCTCTTAAAGGACGCTCCACGCCTCATCTCTTAAAGGACGCTCCACGCCTCGTCTCTTAAAGGACGCTCCACGCCTCGTCTCTTAAAGGACGCTCCACGCCTCGTCTCTTAAAGGACGCTCCACGCCTCGTCTATTAAAGGACGCTCCACGCCTCGTCTCTTAAAGGACGCTCCACGCCTCGTCTCTTAAAGGACGCTCCACGCCTCGTCTCTCTCTTGCGTGTGATAAAGGACGCTCCACGCCTCGTCTCTCTCTTGCGTGTGATAAAGGACGCTCCACGCCTCGTCTCTCTCTTGCGTGTGATAAAGGACGCTCCACGCCTCGTCTCTCTCTTGCGTGTGATAAAGGACGCTCCACGCCTCGTCTCTTAAAGGACGCTCCACGCCTCGTCTCTTAAAGGACGCTCCACGCCTCGTCTCTCTCTTGCGTGTGATAAAGGACGCTCCACGCCTCGTCTCTCTCTTGCGTGTGATAAAGGACGCTCCACGCCTCGTCTCTCTCTTGCGTGTGATAAAGGACGCTCCACGCCTCGTCTCTTAAAGGACGCTCCACGCCTCGTCTCTCTCTTGCATGTGATAAAGGACGCTCCACGCCTCGTCTCTCTCTTGCGTGTGATAAAGGACGCTCCACGCCTCGTCTCTCTCTTGCGTGTGATAAAGGACGCTCCACGCCTCGTCTCTCTCTTGCGTGTGATAAAGGACGCTCCACGCCTCGTCTCTTAAAGGACGCTCCACGCCTCGTCTCTCTCTTGCGTGTGATAAAGGACGCTCCACGCCTCGTCTCTCTCTTGCGTGTGATAAAGGACGCTCCACGCCACGTCTCTCTCTTGCGTGTGATAAAGGACGCTCCACGCCTCGTCTCTCTCTTGCGTGTGATAAAGGACGCTCCACGCCTCGTCTCTCTCTTGCGTGTGATAAAGGACGCTCCACGCCTCGTCTCTCTCTTGCGTGTGATAAAGGACGCTCCACGCCTCGTCTCTCTCTTGCGTGTGATAATGGATGTTTCCTGGCTTGGTGGCGTTGAGTCTGAGGGTCTGTCCTCTCTCCTCCTGAGCTTTGTGTTCTGCTGGGTCTCATGTTTAAGCATGTCAGAGTTCCCAGGCGGCTGATTTATGCTGTTCTTCCTTCAGCTCTGACGGGGAGCTCATCTGAGCCGGACAGCGGGGCGTCTCTGAATCTTGATGGTGGAAGCCGCGGCAGCAGATTGCTGTCGAGGCTTCTCCACAGGAAGCTGAACGGCTGACTGTATTTTTTGGGGCTTTTGTTGGAATCCTACTCTATAATTCAACTGCTCGCCCCCCCGCTCCCTGACCGCCTGAACAACACTGTTTTTTTGTGAACAGCCTTTTGATTTGGCACTTCTCTTTCCCTCTTCTTTTTCCACTTTTCTGACCAGCTCCGGGAAACCAGACGGCGCCCACAGAGATTTATTGTAGCGGGTAGAAAGTCGAGCAGGAAGCTCTGTTTATGCTCTGTTTTCTGTTTGGTTTCAGGTCAGGACTGATTCTGTTCCTCCCACAAGCCTCAGCAGACCCCGAGTCGGCTTTTTGAAAATTCAGTGTTTTTCTACCTTCAGACAAAAAAAGTTTGAGCACAGGAGAGTCGATTTGGGGGGGCAGAACCTCCACTTAGGATCCTCTCGTAGAAAAGATCCTGCAGTTTGGAATCATTATGATCCGGGCTTTGAGAACCGACCCTCTTTAAAGTGGTTCACTGTGATCTGAAGTTAATCTGTTTCATTTTCAACCAATCAGAACTCATTTCCATCCGACATGATGGAAGCGTGTGAAGTTTTAGGGCGAGTGATGAGTCAAGACTTTGATCCCTCTTTTAGGTTTGATGTTTGATCCAGGTTTCATCTCCTTATGTGACAGCAGGGGGCTCAAGTCTTTGGGACCGTCATTTTGGTACTGTTAATTGGGACTGTTACTTTTGAGCCGTTATTTGAGGGACTGTTATTTTGGGACTCTAGGTTTGGGACCGTTAGTTTTGGGGACATTATTTTGCTACCTTTTTTTGGGACTGTTATCTTGGGACTGTAATATCGGCGTTCGCGACCTGAAAGCTTTCGGAACCCAGCTCTATGGAATTCCCAAACCCTCCCAGGACTTCTCTCGACTTTGTTAATGACGATGTTACAACGACACAGATGAAACTTTCTGTGGTCTGCAAAATCCTCGCTGTCCTTTGATTCAGTCGCTCAAACCTCAGCAGGAAGTTTTGTTTTGGTGCTGTCAGGACTGATTCTTCCTCCCTGCAGCTCAAACCTCCTCTGTGCTCTGCTGGGAGGTTCTTAAACCCTCTGAGTTTCACTGGAAGCTTTACTGGTGGAGTCCCTGAGGTACTGGTGGAGATGAAACTCCATCAGCTGGGCTCCGGATCATCCATCACAGCCGGAGTTAAGATAACGACAGGATAGGCAGGGAGGGGAGGCGTCACATGAGAGTGACTGTAAAGCCTCCATCCTCGACTCCCAGATAACTTCAGACTGATCTTATAAAGGCAGACATGTTTCTTTTAGAGGCCACATGAGTTTCTGCAGGATCTTAAGGAACCGCCTCAACGCTGACAGGGTGGAGGAAGGATGCAGGATGAGATGAGGGGTGGAGGAAGGATGCAGGATGAGATGAGGGGTGGAGGAGGAAGGATGCAGGATGAGATGAGGGGTGGAGGAAGGATGCAGGATGAGATGAGGGGTGGAGGAAGGATGCAGGATGAGATGAGGGATGGAGGAAGGATGCAGGATGAGATGAGGGGTGGAGGAGGAAGGATGCAGGATGAGATGAGGGGTGGAGGAGGCATTATTTTGGGACTGTTATTTTGAGTTTTGTAAAGATCCACGCTGAAACGGTCGAGGCACTGCATGTTTGGTGAATCCTTTAAAGATCTGAATGTGAGTGTAAAGTCTGGTTTTACGTGATCGTTCAGGGAAGACATCCTGAGCCCGTTGTTGGATCTTGGTTTGGAGCTGCGGATCTGATCTCCAGGCTGTCAGAGAAGACTTCAGGATAGTTACGATTCTCTCTGCTCTGACATTTCATCTGTCTCAGGTTTTCTTCAACTGGAAAAAGATTGAACCATAAAACTTTGTGATCAGTCCTCGTCTCAGCCTGTCCACCGTCTCAGCCCGTCCCGTCTCAGCCCATCCCCCATCTTGGCCCGTCCCCCGTCTCAGCCTGTCCCCCGTCTCAGCCCGTCCCCCGTCTCAGCCCGTCCCCCATCTCAGCCTGTCCCCCATCTCAGCCCGTCCCCCGTCTCAGCCCGTCCCCTGTCTCAGGTAGAGAGGAAGCAGCTGGGAGAAGGCAGGTGGAGACGGCTCCCTCTGACAGCCGTCTGCAGGCTGCAGTCACGTCGGCTCATCCATCTTTGAGACGGCCGCCCTCCCATAGAGAGTTTTGATTATGTTGAGTGCTCGGCCTGCTGGAAACACGGCGCTCCGTCAGGGAGATATGTCACCGTTATGAATTACAGCGCCACTTTTTCTGTGGCCGTGTCCTGTCACAGTTTTAATTAAACAAGACAAAGAACAGGAGGGAGGGAGCAGCCGGCGCTGACGGAGAGAGATGGTTTGTAGGTTTTTGATAATATCTAGCAGAGAGGAGGAGGAGGAGAAGGAGGAGGAGGAGGAGGGGTGATGGAGGTGTTGGTGTGGATAAAAGAGGCCTGGCAGAGCTTAGTGGAGCAGGAACCGGCTGTTATTAGTCCCTGTGCAGCACTGAGCCAGCAGGAGGCCGGCTGTGTGCAGCGAACACGGGGGTGATTCTATATTTCTCTTACAGATGAAAGAGAGAAAACAAACAACACGTTAGTTTGTTCTCTGAGTTTCCTCCTCTGTTTCACCGCTGTCATCCCCAAGTTCACCGCTCCTCTGTTTGTTTTTATCTCTTTCATTTGATTCAGAGGAGATCCATCATTTAAACACTCACACAGCAGCAGGAACCTACGGGACAAGGGAGCTCAGGGACTCCAGAAAGGTCTATGGTTAGTAACTTTAATGGGACAGGAAGAGTTAAAGTGAGAGACAGGCAGAGAGAGGAGAGAGAGGGAAAGACAGGATCCCAGTGTGTCAGTCTAAGCCTATAGCAGCAGAACTAAGACCTGGTCCAAGCCTGATCCAGCTCTAACTATAAGCTTTATCAAAAAGGAAAGTTTGAAACCTACTCTTAAAAGTAGAGAGGGTGTCTGCCTCCCGGACCCTGACTGGTAGATGATTCCAAAGGAGAGGGGCCTGATAACTGAAGGCTCTACCTCCCATACTACTTTTAGAGACATGCTGTATCAGCTCAACCTTTGAGCTCACAGCTGCTGAAACATTATATGAAAGAGAGTTCATTACATTACATTTGAAGTAAAGAAGGATACTTTAGTCTCTGTTTAAGAAGTGAAGTGGATCTAAGAGAGTCTTGAACCTGCGTTCTTCTAATGTCCAGCAGGGGGCGGCATCATTCTCCTCCTCCTCCTCTCCTCATCCATGTTGTCTTCCTGGTCCTCTGAAAACCTCTGACCTGTTGACTCCAGGCCTGGCTCCGCTCATCATGACTTTGGTTTGTTGTTGTAGTTAAGTGAAATACGATCTGGTGATAACACAGAGGCTTTTATTCTGAAAATTAACCGGATGTTTTCATTTGGTTTTGGTGAAACCTGACTTCCTGTCCCGCTCCATCTGCTCTGTTGAGATTGATGCGTCGTGCTCCGGCATCCGGCACAAATAGAAGTCTTGTGGATCTGATCCGGAGGACTCAGACCTGCCGGATCAGAGACGCAGCCGGAACGCAACGGAGCGGATCCAGTGGAAGTTAACGCATGGACTAGAATAGAAACAGATCAGATCTGGAGCTGAGACGGAGCAGAGACGGATCTGGTGGAATCTGGCCGTTACATGCGTGATGCCAGTGCTCTGAAAGGACCAGTTTTAAAGCATTAGAGTTACCATGGTGACTGAATTTCTTATTGATGAAAACATTAATTTATAAAAGTTGAGAGGAAATATCTTCTGCAGGAGAAATGATGGTGTGTGTTACACATGGTGTGGCTAATTGAGCTGTTTTTATGAATATTTTGGAGCTCTGCAGCACAGAAGAAGACTCTCTCTCTCTCTCTCACACACACACACACACACACACACACACACACACACACACACATACACACACACACACACACACACACACACACACACATACACACACACACACACATACACACACACACACACACACACACACACACATACACACACACACACACACACACACACACAGTTCTTGTTAGTGGATTCTTTCAGTGCTGGTTTGGGGATTCGTTGACCGTTAGAAAAATGTAGATTATTACCCGACTTCTCCTCGAGCTCTTACAGCACCAAGACCAGAGTGCAAATTCATGTTGCAGGTTCATGTGTGTGTATGTGTGTGTGTATGTGTGTGTGTATGTGTTTGTGTGTGTGGCATACCTGTTGTCATGGTAACGGGGCGGCAGTAAGTGCCCACCTTTTTGGGGAGCGAGAGGTGAGGTCAGTTTTCGGCATCGGGGTGATTTATCTTCTAATATATCCGCGGTCCCCAGAGTCCGAACTCTGCCGCGCCGATGAAGGATGGGGCCGCGTAGAGGACAAACCCCGAGCCAAAGGCTTTAATTCATGCCCCCTAACACACACACACACACACTGAAACACACACACACACACACACACACACACACACACACACACACACACTGAAACACACACACACACACACACACACACTGAAACACACACGCTTTCCATCTCTTCAGTGAATAGAACCATATATCTGTGGTTTCATGTTGTGGCCTTGTGCTGGCTCTGTGTGGGAGTTGTGTGTGTGTGTGTGTGTGTGAGTATGTGTGTGTGTGTGTGAGCCTCTGGAGAAGCTCATTAGATCCTGTTCGCTGTGAAAACACTGAAAACATTCAAACCTAGAGTTGTTGACTGGAGGGCTCACACACCTCCCTGCGTACCCGAAACACACAGCAGACTGGAGCTTTGTTCTTATTGACCTGCAACAGCAACAACACTCGACCTGGAACATGGAGCAGACTGGAGCTTTGTTCTTATTGACCTGCAACAGCAACAACACACGACCTGGAACATGGAGCAGACTGGAGCTTTGTTCTTATTGACCTGCAACAGCAACAACACACGACCTGGAACATGGAGCAGACTGGAGCTTTGTTCTTATTGACCTGCAACAGCAACAACACACGACCTGGAACATGGAGCAGACTGGAGCTTTGTTCTTATTGACCTGCAACAGCAACAACACATGACCTGGAACATGGAGCAGACTGGAGCTTTGTTCTTATTGACCTGCAACAGCAACAACACACGACCTGGAACATGGAGCAGACTGGAGCTTTGTTCTTATTGACCTGCAGCAGCAACAACACACAACCTGGAACATGGAGCAGACTGGAGCTTTGTTCTTATTGACCTGCAACAGCAACAACACACGACCTGGAACATGGAGCAGACTGGAGCTTTGTTCTTATTGACCTGCAGCAACAACAACACTCGACCTGGAACATGGAGCAGACTGGAGCTTTGTTCTTATTGACCTGCAGCAGCAACAACACACGACCTGGAACATGGAGCAGACTGGAGCTTTGTTCTTATTGACCTGCAGCAGCAACAACACACCACATGGAACACAGCTAATCCTGCTGCTAGCATGAGCGCTGCTTTCATTACACTGGGTTACACTTTATTGGGAATTGCATCGTCCCCTTTAATCACATTTGAGTCATTTCCTCTCTTTCAACTCATCCATGCAGAAGTATTTTCCTCATTTGAATGCAACACGCTTCTTTACTTGTATATCTGGTGAAAGTACTTCCTGCATCCTGTACTCGACCTGTGACGTTCCCTCCACATCCGGCTTGAACAGTAAGAGCTTGTGAAGACAGCAGCGTTAGAGGAACGACGTCCTGACTCCAGAAACGCTGATGCAGCATGAAACCTTAAACATGACTCATCATTTTCCCCGATTATGTGCCGAAAGCATCAAACTGACATGAGACTGATGATTCATCGTCCTGTGTATCTGCAGCAGAGAGTCGGGTGGTGTTATCATGGAGCTGTAACTCCACTCATCAGTCTGTGTATCCGTCCCATCACTGACTCTGAGGTGTGGCTGCTGATGAGACGTAAAGTGACAAGTGAGGACGACCTGACGGAGCTGAACTCCTGCTCTGGTCTCAGTGAATCCCTGACTGGATGACCTGATGGAGCTGAACTCCTGTGTCTCAGTGAATCCCTGACTGGACGACCTGGTGGAGCTCCTGCTCTGGTCTCAGTGAATCCCTGACTTGATGACCTGATGGAGCTCCTGCTCTGGTCTGAGTGAATCCCTGACTGGACGACCTGGTGGAGCTCCTGCTCTGGTCTCAGTGAATCCCTGACTTGATGACCTGATGGAGCTCCTGCTCTGGTCTCAGTGAATCCCTGACTGGATGACCTGATGGAGCTCCTGCTCTGGTCTCAGTGAATCCCTGACTGGATGACCTGATGGAGCTCCTGCTCTGATCTGAGTGAATCCCTGACTTGATGACCTGATGGAGCTCCTGCTGGTGTCTCAGTGAATCCCTGACTCGATGACCTGATGGAGCTCCTGCTCTGGTCTCAGTGAATCCCTGACTGGATGACCTGATGGAGCTCCTGCTCTGGTCTCAGTGAATCCCTGACTGGATGACCTGATGGAGCTCCTGCTCTTGGCTCAGTGAATCCCTGACTGGATGACCTGATGGAGCTCCTGCTCTGGTCTCAGTGAATCCCTGACTGGATGACCTGATGCTAGCTCCTGCTGGTGTCTCAGTGAATCCCTGACTGGATGACCTGATGCTAGCTCCTGCTGGTGTCTCAGTGAATCCCTGACTGGATGACCTGATGGAGCTCCTGCTGGTGTCTCAGTGAATCCCTGACTGCAGCAGCAGCAGCAGCAGCAGCAGCAGTGTTACTCGGAGGCTGTGGACGTACATGAGTTTGGTCGTTGTTAAAAGCACGGGTGCGTTTGATCAAGCCGTGTTTCGGCTCAGCAGCACAGACGGGAGGAAACAGACGTCTCATGTCATTCCCTCCTTTCAGCCTGATGCATCTGATGTAAAGCTGCAGACTGAAACGCCCTCTGGATGTGAAGCAGCCTTCTTCCTGAAACACTTCAGAGTTAAAAGCTCAGGAAGCTTTCAGCGGTGTCGTTTAAACGGAGGAACATCATTAAATGTGTGAAATTAGGCCTCGTAGTGTAATTGGCAGGCAGATGAGTAGATAGAGGAGTATCAGCAGGCAGCTACGGCAGACATGCAGCACATTTGATGCTCCCAACTCGCAATTTGAAGCGATTATTTTCAGCCGAGTCGGGCGGATAAACGGTTTGATGTGAGAGGACGAGGAAAGGTTTCTCCCCTGGAGGGCGAGCGATGGCGAGCGATGGAGAGAACGGGAACGAATAACACAGAAACGCTCTCTTTGTCCCGGCGACCTGTCTGTGAGTGAATGTCAGAGAAATTAAACACCCTTAAAACAGATCAACCCTCGTTTACTAACCACCTCGGTTCAAACTCTCTCCCTTCACAGTGAGTCCAACAGACACAAACATTCAGGCGGTTTGAACTCTGATCATCAAAACAACAAAACAACCAACAACATCAGAAACGTCTCTAAAGCTAAACTCTGACGTTCCTCAGAAACATTTCAACTCATGGAAAAATGAATTTCTCTCATTTTAATTTTATTTAAAAAGATTTGTAGATGTTTGATTTTACAAACACAACGTATCAAACACTATTCTAAATTTCTGATTTATTTTTCCTTTTTTAAATAGTCTGTGTTATTTCACACTGAAACACCAATATTCAAATATAAAAGGATAAAAATGTTTAATTTTTATTAATCTGATTAAAATCCCAAACTGTGAAAATAAACCTGACAGGCAGAACGCAGAGGTTAAACGCTCGCCTCTCGCTGCATTCATTCGACTGAATCTCCACAGAGGCGTGACAGATAAATAAAAATGTTAAATCTTATAATTTCTCATATTTTTGTTGATATTAAATATTAATCCCCTTCCTGAATGACTGCTGCTCGCCCTCGGCCCCCCACGTCGGCGCCCTCGTCCCGGTGGACGTGCCGACTGTAAGCCTGGAGAGATCTTCTTAATCTTGGTCCTGACGTCCCGGCTGTGAGAGGAGGGCGGCAGGATGACAGCCGCACCACATTACTCGCTAATCATGTCCCATTACATAATTATCCCTCCATTTATTGCCAGGATCCTTCCTCATTAAAGCCATGAATCACAGTGAGCTGATAAAACATCCCATTAGACATGTTGGGATATTACCAAGGGGGAGGGGGAGGGGGGGGCAGATCTCGCTTCTTCTTCTGTGGTGTGATTCTTGGAGAGGAAGTACAGGAGGGAGGTCACCTCAGGTTTCAACAGACATGTTAGTAAAAAGAAGACTTTAATAACTCACAAAGCTTGATCCAGATAAACAAATACATCTTTACTGTCTTTACTTCAATCTCTGTTTCACATCACATAAAGAGGACGTATCAGGCTTTAATTCAGCTACTGTCTCTTTAAGATTTCCACCAGACTCAGTGCAGACAGATGGAGATACAGTGAAACTGAGACTCAGTGCAGACAGATGGAGATACAGTGAAACTGAGACTCAGTGGAGACAGATGGAGATACAGTGAAACTGAGACTCAGTGCAGACAGATGGAGATACAGTGAAACTGTAGATCAGTGCAGACAGATGGAGATACAGTGAAACTGAGACTCTGTGCAGACAGATGGAGATACAGTGAAACTGAGACTCTGTGCAGACAAATGGAGATACAGTGAAACTGTGACTCAGTGGAGACAGATGGAGATACAGTGAAACTGAGACTCAGTGGAGACAGATGGAGATACAGTGAAACTGTGACTCAGTGGAGACAGATGGAGATACAGTGAAACTGAGACTCAGTGCAGACAAATGGAGATACAGTGAAACTGTGACTCAGTGGAGACAGATGGAGATACAGTGAAGCTGAGACTCAGTGCAGACAGATGGAGATACAGTGAAGCTGAGACTCAGTGCAGACAGATGGACATGTTCTGGACGTTGACCCATCTTAGAGAGAGTCTTGAAAGTTGAAGTTTCACTGTAGATATTTTAAGGCAGAGACAGAGGTCACCTTCCTCTTGTTCTCTTCTGTTAAAGTAAAGACTCAGAGTTTAAACCAGCAGCATGAGAACGATCTCACACTGAGTGTTGGCGAGCAGACGAGGAGAACAATCCTTTCATTGAAACTCTGTTAAAACCATCTGAGCTGTGAAGCTTTAAAACGCCCTGACGGACACAGCAGACCTCGCTCTGTCGTTATGTAAGCTTGTTTTGTTCTCTGGAGAACATTCACACATCAATCCTGTTTTTCCACTGACCAACACTTCAGAGTCGTGCAGCGTGAAGAGGACACGTGGACGCTGAACACACCTCTGATTGTGTTCATCTTCTGTGTTTTATGAGTCAGCAGCAGCTCAGAGAATACTGGATTACTCTCGCCCACACGCAGACACTCACACTCTCTGGTTTATAGGCCGCTCGCGGTGAAGTCGGTCCTGCTGTTGGAGCATCTGGACCGAGCTGTTCCCTGCAGGAGCAGATGGATGTTTGCCTCCTTCTCCTCACTTCCACGGGGCAACTATTCAGTCTAACCCTCCCAAACGGTGACTAACGAGAGCGAGCATCCACCTTCAGTGCCGGTAAACGATCGCAATCCAGACTCACACTCACCGTCCTGCTGTCAGAAGTGGTTTCCACATCCTTAACTCATCAGGCTCGGCTGTTTCCATCCAGCTGCTGGGAGAATTTATACAAAATAAAGTCGAGAAATTGAAGTGAAGCGATGAAGAAGCCCAGACGGAGGACCATAAACACTGATTTATCTGGGTGTTGTTGGAGCTCCGGATCCTGCAGACCTGAAAAAACAACAACATGATATTCTCTGTGTGTGTTGAATACTGTCGAAACCTCATAACATGCACGACATATCAGATCACTCCACAGAAAGTAGTCCTTGTCATTCCTCCTCTGCCTGTTGACACTGTGGTAAAAACGTTAGTGTGGTCTCAGGCTGGTCTGGAGTGGTGAACCTCTTCCCTTTCCTCTCCTGTCCCAGCTGTTTCAGATGTTTTATAATAATGTCTTTATTATGCTCAATTAAACATAGACTTTAAAGGATTTACAGACCATCAAAATCTTGTCCTTATGTTGCGTTCACACCAAACTCTAGAATGTCTCATGTTTACTTGCTCAAGGAGGAGGGTTCCCTTCAAACGTCTCTTCAGTCTGTGGAGCTCCACTGTTTCATGTTGTTGTTTTAGTAGTTAGTTCAGAAATCAATATTTGGTGGGATAACTCTGATTGGCTTGTGACCATCCATCCATCCGTTTTCATGGGGTTCAGGTCTGGGTCTTTGTCTGGTGGTCCTTCGTCCAGAGCTTGATTGACCTAGCTCTGTGGCATGGAGCTTTGTCCCCCTGGAAGATCTGAGAAACTGATGTAAACATCACCATCGTGAAGTCCGTGTTGAACGTCAGAATGTTCTGTGTTCACAAATATCCATCGTCGTGGCGCTCCTGCTTGTGGCCGTCGTGCTCGTGGCACTCGGCGCTCGTGCCGGTGGCGCTCGGCGCCCGTGCCTAGGCGCTCGGTACCCCTGCCCGTGGCGCTTGTGCCTGTGGCGCTCTTGCCCGTGGCGCTTGTGCCTGTGGTGCTCGTACCCGTGGCCGTAGTGCTCGTGGCGCTCATGCTCGTGGGCGTCGTGCTCGTGCTCGTGGCACTTGTGCTCGTGGCGCTCGTGCCCGTGGCCGTCGTGCTCGTGCTTGCCGTGCCCGTGGCGCTCGTGCCCGTGGCGCTCGTGCTGGTGCTGGTGCTCGCGGTCGTGCTCATGCTCGTCGCCGTGCTCGCGCTCGCCAACGAGCTTGTGCTTGCCATCGTGCTCGTGCTCGCCTTGCCCGTGGCGCTTGTGCTTGTGGCGCTTGTGCTTGTGGCGCTTGTGCTCGTGGCGCTTGTGCTCGTGCTCGCCTTGCCCGTGGCGCTTGTGCTCGTGGCGCTCGTGGCGCTTGTGCTCGTGGCGCTCGTGCTCGTGGCGCTCGTGCTCGTGGCGCTCGTGCTCGTGGTGCTTGTGCTCGTGGCGCTCGTGCTTGTGGCGCTCGTGCTCGTGGCTGACACTGCAGACTGATGGGAGAAAATGAAAGCGCCCGGTGTCTCGGCTGAAATCCAGGCGGCCTCTTGCATTAAACATCAGATGTGTCTTTGGTGTTGGAGTGAAGCTCTCCTCCCTGCCGAGCCGCTCCTCCCGTGAGGATGATCAGTGATCGGAGGAGAGGCCTTCTATGGACACGCTCTCTATAAATGAACACGCCGTCACGCGTGTGTTAATGAGCGAGGGGTTCGCCTCAGAAGTGACGATGAAACAGAGAGAGAGCGGACAGCTGCACGTGTGACTTGGAGTCATATCAGAGGAAGTGTGTTGATGTAAACATCCAGGAGTGAAGGGATCTCTCTGCTGAAGCTGCTGTTAATGATCAGCTGGAGGCAGAGGTCTGCTAAAAATAATCTCAGCTCGTCAGTTTGAGCTGTTTTTATAAATGTGTGGCAGCGAGAGCGTCTCAGCGAGAGTCTAAGAATAGAGGAGCAGAAACAGCTTCACACACATGAAGTCACACACACAGCGTGTCAGGCCGGATCCTGCCAGGACTTTTAAAGTCAGGGGGGAATCATGCCGAGTGTCTTTAGTGTTCATGGTGAAGGGTTGGAACTGTTTAGATTTGATCATTTAGTCGTATACGTCTACAAAGCTTAAAGTAAGAGTACTTGCTCTGTAGATCATGTGAGATGCAGGGCAGGATGTATTTATTGCCGTCCATCCAAATCGGGTCAGACTTCCACCAGACCCTAATCCGATCCGTCTCCGAGGTTTTCCTGTGGTTATCAGTGCATCAAGGATTCTCCTCCTGACAGTCAGATATCATGAGGTGTGCAGGAGGCGAGGCCTTTTGTCTCTGCTGTAATAATAACCCTCATTAAGACCCCCGCCTGTTTAAGGGGCCGTTATTCATCCTGGTATTTATGAGTGTTTGGGGCTTTACAGCACTTTAATAACCTCAGTATTTATCCTCCGCTGTCCGGCTGCAGCCTGTTTTTATTTCCTTCAGCCCACATCACACATACTGTAATAGCTGCGTATAAATCTGCGCTGTAATGGCCCTGTCACATCGCTTCTTATTAGCGTTTGGAAACAGTTAGTGGAGCTGCGTGTGAGAGGAGGTAATTAGTCAGATCTAATTGGACAGAAATCCTCTGCAGCGTTACTGTATCCATGCCGTCTCTGCGGGCAGAGCTCGTGAACCTGCAGCAGCTGTAGACCGGACAGGACGCGTTCATTACTGCAGCAGGGAAACACACACACATGACTCACTTTGAAATGATCGGGCTGGAGCAGATACTGAGAAAGATGTAGAGCTCCAGATATTACTTTAGTTAAACCTGTTAAAGACTGACGGTTCACCCTCTCCTGCTGCGACATGAAGGGCTGCAGGATCCAAGTCCTGTAAAGATTGAACACATCACATCCATAAAGATCCACAGAATACCTGGAGGCTGCAGAGTCAGGACCACATTTCTGGGACTGCAAATCCAAGACCCTTGTTGTTTGCCTTTCCTCCCACTAGTGGTCAACAAGGACGGCGTTTTTAGAGTGTAGCGTGTGACGGACTCGGTCTAAGGTCTCCGTTCAGTCTGGACTCTTTAGCGGAGTCAAAGAGACGACAAACATTTGTTTGTCAGAGTTCAAAGTGACTCATCTTTATTGATCAGCAGCAGCAGAGACAGAACAGTAAACACACACACACACACACACACACACACACACACACACACACACACACACACACACACACATACACACACACAGCACTGTGACACCAACTCGATTCCCTCGGGGGAGAGATTCTGCAAAGCATCATGGGTCAACCTGTGTGAGGGTGGTAGAGGTCGATAAGATCACAGTGTGTGTGTGCAAGTGTGTGTGTGTGTGTGTGGGTGTGTGTGTGTGTGTGTGTGTGTGTGTGTGTGTGTGTGTCTGAGTGTGTGTGTGTGTAGGGGAAGTTTTTTATGAGTGTGTGCTTGTTATGGTGTGTGTACTCTCATTGCAAGCAGTTGCCACAGCAACAGTGCTGTCCAAGGCTGTTTCTATTGTGCTGCCCACATCCTACTCTGTGTGTGTGTGTGTGTGTGTGTGTGTGTGTGTGTGTGTGTGTATATGAATATCAGCTCTGAGTGAATTAATAATAATAATAATATATTTTATTTTTCATGCTTTACATTTGGAACAAATCTCAAAGTGCTGCAGGTTTCACTCCTTCATCTGCTGCCGGAACAAGTTTTACAGACAGGTCTGTGTTTTTACTCAGACCGGGGAGAAGACTCTGTAGGCCTGTGTGTGTGTGTGTGTGTGTGTGTGTGTGTGTGTGTGTGTGTGCTGGGCAGTAATTAAACCTGGGGAGAAATCATCAGTGAGGAAGAGTGGTTTTGATCCTCCTCCTCCTCTTCCTCTGTACTTCCTGTAGTTTCTCTTCTTGCTGTTCCTTTTCCTGAAGTCGATGATTTGATGTGAAAGGTTTGGCGTTGGGAGTCTCTTGTTGAAGGTACGATCAATAAGATGTCGTATCGATCTGCTCTGAAGTCCTCCGTTCTTCTTTGGGGACTAAAAATCCACCAACAAGCAAACATTCATCTCTTATATGTTTAAATCGATCCGTTGTCAGTTGAGACACAGAGTTTGAGTTTCTTGACCCTTTCAGGCTACCGTAGTTTAGCTAGTGAGATTTCATCATAAATTAGCTTGTAAATAGGAATTTCCATTATATGTTAGCATCTAGCTAACAAACTTTCTACAAACTTTGTATGGATGCAGATGAAAGGCGAACTGTTAAGAGCCCTGTTAAAGAAGTCTCAAGTTACACTCTGTATATAGCCGGGCGATATTTAAAATGATGTCATCACGATGAAATATTTCATATCAGTCGATATCGATAATTATCACGATAAATATTAAATCATGATTTAAATGTAAAGTCAGGTTTTTGCTCCTGAGTGAAAGTTGAAGACGTTTGTTTGTTTGTATCTGGATTCAGTTTCTGATGAACTCCTTGAATCCATCATGTCTGACGGTTAACAGGAAGCAGGTCTTTAATGAAAGATCAGATTTTAAAGGTTTAGTTTGTAGATTCTTATTTTTCTCAGGTTGAAGTTATTTCCATAATTAGATTTAAATCTATAATAAATATATATCAAACTGTATTCTGTGTGTCTGTTTATAGTGTATTGTTTTGAGTTGGGCTGTCCCCTTTAAGGTTACTAAGGGTTACAGGCAGAGTGCTGTTGTTTCCCACAGGGCAGTGAATGCATCACGGTTATTCAGTGCTCAGTTGTCCTACGGTCGCGGTGGACATTAAACGTGTCCACAGCAGTCTCTGTGTTCTTCCTTTACCCACATCCTGAACGTCTTTAAGCCCCACCTACCTCTCACCCTGCGACATGATTGGCTGTTCAATGCCGTCTTCTTCTGTCTAATGTGGGTGGCAACTACCGTTTAAGGCTCATTAGCGCCCCCTCCATTTTAAGTGGTTGGGAGGTGTAATTACAGGTTTAGATATATCGAATTTTTATTTAACATTTTTTATATTTATATCAAGAACAAATATATTGGGTATATCTTATTAGTGGCCTAGCTGAGCAGACGAGTACCCCATACAACCACACTTAAAAAAACACAAACTATCCCTTTAATTCCTGCATTATCTTAACAACCTTACATTTTGGATTACTTTCAAAGAACTCAACACATATAATGTCCTGTATCCTTAAAGTCACAGAAAGGTAATCACAGGTACAAGACACTGAAAGAGTTAAAAGATGACACCGATGTGAGATCCAAAGAGTTCACAGGGTCACATGACCTCATGGTACCTGTGTGTTGCTGTTTTCATGTCCATGCAGCTTCGGGCTTCAGAACCCTCTGGAGTTGTTTTGACTTCATATTATTTCCACAGTGTGAATCCCCAGTGCTGACAGATCCTGCAGCTCACCTGCAGCTCACCTGCAGCTCACCTGCAGCTCACCTGCAGCTCACCTGCAGCTCACCAGCAGCTCACCTGCAGCTCACCTGCAGCTCACCTGCAGCTCACCTGCAGCTCACCAGCAGCTCACCTGCAGCTCACCTGCAGCTCACCAGCAGCTCACCTGCAGCTCACCTGCAGCTCACCTGCAGCTCACCTGCAGCTCACCTGCAGCTCAACCGCAGCTCACCTGCAGCTCAACCGCAGCTCACCAGCAGCTCACCTGCAGCTCACCTGCAGCTCACCTGCAGCTCACCTGCAGCTCACCTGCAGCTCACCAGCAGCTCACCTGCAGCTCACCTGCAGCTCACCTGCAGCTCACCTGCAGCTCAACCGCAGCTCACCTGCAGCTCAACCGCAGCTCACCTGCAGCTCACCTGCAGCTCAACCGCAGCTCACCTGCAGCTGACCCTCAGCTCACGAGCAGCTCACCCGCAGCTCACCTGCAGCTCACCTGCAGCTCACCTGCAGCTCACCAGCAGCTCACCTGCAGCTCACCTGCAGCCCCAAAAAAGATGCTTATATAATCTTAAAACAGATAATTTCATTAAAATGGAAAACAAGTTCTCTCCGTGTTCTTCAGTCCGGCGCCTCTCAGAGGAGATCACTCTGTGATGTTCAAACAGGAGGCGTGGGCTCCGGAGTGACACGTCCTGACACGCTTTCATGGCTCGCGAGGTCAGACTCACAACCAGAGTCTTTGATCAGGACATCAGACGCCATCAGCTCTCTGCTGAACGATTCACAGCGCTCTGTCCGTCTGCAGACGTGAGGGAGAGAGAGAGAGAGAGAGAGAGAGAGAGAGGGAGAGAGAGAGAGAGAGAGAGAGAGAGAGAGAGAGAGAGAGAGAGAGAAAAAGAGCAAAAGAGAGAGAGAGAGAGAGAGAGAGAAAAAGAGCAAAAGAGAGAGAGAGAGAGAGAGAGAGAATAAAAAGAGAGAGAGAGAGAGAGAGAGAGAGAAAAAGAGCAAAAGAGAGAGAAAAAGAGCAAAAGAGAGAGAGAGAGAGAAAAAGAGCAAAAGAGAGAGAAAAAGAGCAAAAGAGAGAGAGAGAGAGAAAAAGAGCAAAAGAGCAAAAGAGAGAGAAAAAGAGCAAAAGAGAGAGAGAGAGAGAGGAGAGAGAGAGAGAGAGAGAGAGAGAGAGAGAGAATAAAAAGAGAGAGAGAGAGAGAGAGATCCCTCCCTCCACGATCTGAGGAGGTTTTGGTTTCCTGTCAGAGAGTCCGGTAACAGATGTTGGTCTCAGATGAAGCAGATTTCGAGTGTGATCGTCGACGTGTTGCCAGTTGACCCGAACTAATCCTGGTTACAGACGTCAGCTGCTTCTCTGTCGAGGCTGCTCAGCACGCCGTGTCTCTCTTTGTTTTCTCCAGTCTGATTAAACTAACTCATAAACTCATTCTAGACTTCTTCAGCTTCTAATGCAGAGTGGATCCTGATGCTCCGTGCATGCTGGTCTAGAGGTATTATCTTGGCCTTCACATCAGTGTAGGTAGAGTCCATAGTTTTGAGTTAGTTCTACATAAATACGTCCCGTTTACCACCTAACCTTTCTGTAATCATGAGGAACCGTTAAGGGCCAATTAAAATGGAACAAAGACAAACACCGAACAAAGCCGAGTCCCTGTACCACAGGGTCAACAGGCAGAGGGGGAATGTGACGGACTACTTTCTGTGGATTTCACTGATGTGACGTCTGATCAGGTCGTTCCTGGTGTCGCTTTTGTTATTGATAATTCTATGCTGTTGTTATTTGGCTTTGATCCCTCAGCAGTGTTCCATTCTGCTTTGGTCTGTTCCATTTCATTCTAGTCTGCTTTGATCTTTTCCTTTTCATTCCAGTCTGCTTTGATCTGTTCCATTTCATTCCATTCTTCTTTGATCTGTTCCTTTCCATTCCAGTCTGCTTTGATCTGTTCCTTTCTATTCCAGTCTGCTTTGATCTGTTCCATTTCATTCCATTCTTCTTTGATCTGTTCCTTTCCATTCCAGTCTGCTTTGATCTGTTCCATTTCATTCCATTCTTCTTTGATCTGTTCCATTTCATTCCAGTCTGCTTTGATCTGTTCCATTTCATTCCAGTCTGCTTTGATCTGTTCCATTTCATTCCAGTCTGCTTTGATCTGTTCCTTTCCATCACGTTCCATTCTAACATTTTTCCACAGGGTCAACAGGCAGACAGAGAATGAGACAGACTTCTTCCTGTGGATTGATTTGATTTGTCGTTATGAATGAATCTCAGCTGTTATAGTTTTGACCAATCAGAGAGCAGTATTCACCCCGGGCTGGTTATAGTAACATTTAAAGAGTGCTCTTAAAGGTGTGTCATAATTCATGACTCCTCTGTTCAGTATAACTTAATTATGATCAGCAGAGCGAGACATTAAGCATTTATTGAACGTGTGCAGCCGGTTGAGTCTGAGAGAGTCTCTCTGAAGGATCCGGCTCTCTGCTTTAAACAGGGTCTTAAACTAGGCCGCGGATCTCTAATGAACCTCCCAGGAGGCCTTTCTTTGAGTCAGAGCAAACTGACTCCATCTTAGCGCTCTACATGCTCTGTTCTTGTTTTCCTGAATAAAGTGTGGACAGCAGCGGGCAGCTCCCCGGCTCCCCTCTGGGCTGCAGGGTTGACAGTTAGAAGCTATTTGCCATTTATGAATTCACATCTCTGCCATGTGGAGCGGCGCGCTGAGGCCGGCCTGCAAAGAGCCTCTCTCTGAATAAATAAGCCGTCGCCCCCGGGAGGACGAGCAGCGTCTGATGAAAACTGTTTTCTGACTTGTGACGGGACATGAAAGGAAACGTGCTTCGTGTTTGTGAGCTCTTTTGAGGAAAAGAGGCGGCGCCAGGGGAACAAGTCCTCCTCTGATGTCCTCCCGTGTTGGATCACATCAGGCCGGGGAGCTCAAAACTCTCCAGGAAGCTAGAATCCAAACCTCTCCGTGTGATTCATGTGTTTTAACTTTCCTCATGTTCCCTGAACGCCTCTTCATGCCCACAGAGGTGTGTTTCATTCAGCCCGGATTCTCATCTCCAGAGAACATAACCCGGCTCTGAGACTCCCCTGGTGAAAGAGACCCTCTTTATTCAGACCACAACCTGTCTGAGAGCTGCATTGCATTCTGGTCTACCTCCTGCTCCCGTTCCCCCGGCTCCAGACTAAACCTGGCACTCCCTCATTCTGAGGATCTGACAGAAACCTGACATTTATTGGTAACATTTTTAGATCACTGAAACACTTCCTGTTCTCAGAAACAAAAACATTCAGATCAAACGATGAAGCGTCCGCGCTCACCAGGTTCTAACTCGAGCCAGAGTCACGAGAGCCCAGGAAGAGAGAACTGGTCCTCAGTAGACCTCTCCAACAGCTGAACCTGATGGGGGAAGTTTGCCGGGTTTGATGGAATCTTCAGAGCGATTATTGGAGGCCGACATCAGATGGAGACAGATGGTGTGAGGAAGAGGAGGAGGAGGAAGAGGAGGAGGAGGAGGAGGAAGAGGAGGAGTAGGAGGAGGAAGATGAGGAGGAGGAGGAGGAGGAAGAGGAGGAGTAGGAGGAGGAAGAGGAGGAGGAGGAGGAAGAGGAGGAGTAGGAGGAGGAAGAGGAGGAGGAGGAGGAAGAGGAGGAGGAGGAGGAGGAGGAAGAGGAAGAGGAGGAGGAGGAAGAGGAGGAAGAGGAGGAGGAGGAGGAGGGTTTCCACAGTCAGACCTGTAAAGAGTCACGAAGCTGCTCTCTGGATCACCCTCACCTCATTTAACCAGGAGAGGGAAAAACAGGGATTATATTCTCTGGAGTCTGAGACTGCCCCCACTTGTGTTTTTGCACCGATCTGGATCTCGAAATCCACGTTTTGCTACCCTGGATCAGGTCAGGTAGTCCAGGATGCTTTTACCCTGGTTTTCCAAAGCATAAGGGTTAGGGTTTAAAGGTAAGGCTTAGTGTTTAGGGGTGAAAGTTTAGTGTTTAGGGGTGAAAGTTTAGTGTTTAGGGGTTAGGGTTTAGGGTTTATGGTTCGTGGTTGAGGGTTTAGGTTTAGGGGCTAGGTGTTAGGATTTAGGGGTTAGGGTTTAAGGTTAGGGTTTGGGGTTAGGGTTTAGGGTTCATGGTTGAGGGTTTAGGGTTTCGGGTTCAGGTTAGTACCCTAGGACAGCAGTTTTATTGTCTTCTACACCTCCTGACTTCCTGTCTTCTGTGGACTGTACGCCTCCTGACTTCCTGTCTTCTGCTGACTGTACACCTCCTGACTTCCTGTCTTCTGTGGGCTGTACGCCTCCTGACTTCCTGTCTTCTGCTAACTGTACGCCTCCTGACTTCCTGTCTTCTGTGGGCTGTACGCCTCCTGACTTCCTGTCTTCTGCTGACTGTACGCCTCCTGACTTCCTGTCTTCTGTGGGCTGTACGCCTCCTGACTTCCTGTCTTCTGCTGACTGTACGCCTCCTGACTTCCTGTCTTCTGCTGACTGTACGCCTCCTGACTTCCTGTCTTCTGCTGACTGTACGCCTCCTGACTTCCTGTCTTCTGCTAACTGTACGCCTCCTGACTTCCTGTCTTCTGCTGACTGTACGCCTCCTGACTTCCTGTCTTCTGCTGACTGTACGCCTCCTGACTTCCTGTCTTCGTGGCGTTGTCACCTCGCTGACCTGCAGCATGAAGGCTGGCCTGTCGCTCTGCAGCGACGCCGGGGAACGATCGATCAGCAGAGCTAATTGTTCCGTTTATCTGATGTTCCTGAAGGGCACTTAAATGCACTTTGAGATAACAGTGGTGATCAGAATCAGTGCTCACACACACACACACACACTCTCTCTCACACACACACACACACACACACACACACACACACACACACACACACACACACTCTTATATACAGTATGTAGTGCAGTTTAAAGGTTGATAACAGCATGTTGACTGGGAAATGTCAAGCACACCGCCCAGAGAGCTGCACAACACAGAGATGAATATGGAGGAGGAGGAGGAGGAAGATGAGGAGGAGGAGGAGGAGGAAGAGGAGGAGGAGGAGGAGGAAGAGGAGGAGGAGTAGAAAGAGGAGGAGGAAGAATAGGAAGAGGAGGAGGAAGAGGAGGAGGAGTAGAAAGAGGAGGAGGAAGAATAGGAAGAGGAGGTTAATTATTCTCCTTCTGATAGTATTAATAACATGGATGTCTCTGCGACTTGTCGATCAGAGGAAGTCATTGATGTCTCCTCTCTTCATTTCCTGCCACAGTCGTCTGCACGCAGACGCTGCTGATGGATCTGAATATTAATCCTGATGGATCCCGCAATGCGCCCGGACTGCAGAGAGTCCTGAGAGGAGACGACCCGGGTTATGAGACCTGAGTCCTGTAAACGGAGCGTGTGAACTCAGCCGGTTAATAATAGAAAAGCTGCATTATTCACTGCACACATGCTAACGTCACGTGGATCCATCCTTCATTAGCGTGTCTAAACGTATGTGTGCTGACGGCGGTGTTGGCGGCGCTCCCGTCAGCCTACTTACCGCTCCACCTGCGGGCTTCTCTCTGGAAGTGGTGCGCTTTAAGTCCCTCTGTGGTTCCTCAGCTCCGAGGTCATGTTGTGAATGTGTGGTGTGAGGAGCTCATGGTCATCTGGAGAGGACGGTCAGCATCAGACCTCCAGCCCGCCGTGACAAAAACCCAAGAGACAGAGGTAGACCCCCAACTCCCAGCTAATCTGCAAGGGGTGTTTAGTCATGTGGTGTTGTGGCTTCGAGGGGAGCGGTGAAATGGTTGTTGCAAGTTTATAAGGAGTCTTCCTCCAGGTCTGAAGGGTTATATCCTCCACACTGACCCAGAGGAATGTGGATAATGCAGGCTGCTTTATGCAGGGAACTCCAACTGCAATGCTTTCACCATCACCTGATGAAGTATCCTCTGAGAGGCGCCGGCATCCCGCTGCAGGCTCCGACTATAGAGTTTAAGATATGATGTCATCACTCCTTGAAATAGGGTTCTGATTTAAAGAGTTCCCTCTCTGAAACACTTCAGGGCCTTCATCCTCCCCAGGTTCTGCTCTGACTCTCAGATTATCCACAAAGTAACACCAACATGAGCAGGTTGTTAAAAGAAGGCAGCGTTCAGCAGCCGCTGTGAGTTTCCACTCCTCCTAAATCAACTCTAAGTGTTCCTCAGAGGAACGAACAAGCTGCTGAGTCAGTTTAAGATCCATACAGTTAATCCTCCATCGCATTACAGAACAAAACAATCTGAACAAGGTGAGGCGTCTAACATGAGAGTTTTTATTCCTGTGTTGATGAGGAGGCCAAAGAGACGCTGCCTCACAGCTCACTTTTATAGCTTCGTATTCTCCCTGGACCCTGATGTCTCCCCGCTCAGAGCTGAGATAAATCACCCTCTATAGGTTTAGATTAGCTTCCTCTAACACCTCAGAGAGCACTTTTAAACATGTATTGACAATAGCAGCAGCAGCAGCTCTCCACTCCTGCAGGGTAGATCTGTCCGGTGATGAATTCAGGTCGTTTCACCTCAGGACGGCAGCTGGTGCCGCTACGCTGCAGCTCGATGTCCGGTCTCAGCAGCGAGGAGAGAGTGATGGATCTCTTTTCCTTTTGCATCACCAGCCGGAGTAAAGAGTACCTGTCAGGGGGGGGGCAGCTGAGGAACACTGGGGGAGGAAAGGACTGCTCGGACTGCAGAGGTACACCTCGGAGCAGATGAACTCAGGCGGGTCATTATGTCATCGATCCCTGGAGCAGTTAGCCAGCAGGCAGAGTCCACTACAGTCCAGACTCTCTCATTGATCAGGCCGGCCTGTGGTTATCTAAGGGGACAGATTAGACGCCGTGCAAGCTGAGACCGAGGCGTCCTCCCGTCTGGAGCTGTACGAACTCTCAGGATGACTTTATTCTCACCTTTCCTTTCCTCTTAAGGTTTAGGGTTAAGGGTTCTGTGTTTAGGGATTAGGGATTAGGGGTTAGGTTTATCATTAGGGTTTATGGTGACGGGTTTAGGGGATAGGTTTAGGGTTTATTGTCAGGGTTAGGGTTTAGGGGTTAGGGTTCAGGGTTCAGGGGCTAGGTTGAGGGTAAAGGATTTAGTGTTTAGGGTTAGGTTAAGGGTTAAGGGGTTAGAGTTTAGGGATGAGGGTTTAGGGGTTAGTGTTTAGGGGTTAGGCGTTAGAGTTAGGGTTATAGTTCGGGAATTAGGGTTAGGGGTTAAGGTTTATGGTGAGGGTTTAGGGTTAGGGTTTAGGTGTTAGGGTTTAGGGGTTAAGGTTTATGGTGAGGGTTTAGGGTTAGGGTTTAGGTGTTAGGGTTTAGGGGTTAGGGTTTAGGGGTTAGGGCTAGGGTTTAAAGGTTAAGGTTTATGATGAGGGTTTAGGGGTTAGGTATTAGGGTTTAGGGGTTAGGGTTTAAAGGTTAAGGTTTATGGTGAGGGTTTAGGGGTTAGGGTTTAAAGGTTAAGGTTTATGGTGAGGGTTTAGGGGTTAGGTATTAGGGTTTAGGGGTTAGGGGTTAGGGTTTAAAGGTTAAGGTTTATGGTGAGGGTTTAGGGGTTAGGTATTAGGGTTTAGGGGTTAGGGCTAGGGTTTAAAGGTTAAGGTTTATGGTGAGGGTTTAGGGGTTAGGTATTAGGGTTTAGGGGTTAGGGTTTAAAGGTTAAGGTTTATGGTGAGGGTTTAGGGGTTAGGGTTTAAAGGTTAAGGTTTATGGTGAGGGTTTAGGGGTTAGGGTTTAGGGGTTAGGGTTTAGGGGTTAGGGCTAGGGTTTAGGGGTTAGGGTTTAGGGGTTAAGGTTTATGGTGAGGGTTTAGGGGTTAGGTATTAGGGTTTAGGGGTTAGGGTTTAGGGGTTAGGGTTTAAAGGTTAAGGTTTATGGTGAGGGTTTAGGGGTTAGGGTTTAGGGGTTAGGGTTTAGGGGTTAGGGTTAGGGTTGGAGCTGTGCATGTGCATTCAGGATGTCTTCACTCTCACCTGTCTTCTCCTCTTTGGAGGTCACAGACTCTGAGGATGGAGTCTCTACAGATCACACCATCATAGTTTTGTTAAGACTCCTGGTTCACAGCAGAGGACAAACTCTGTCTTGTTTTTGTTTCTACCAAAGTTCTGTCTCCTTGTTTTCCTCTCTTAAAGCCGGCTCAGATGAGACTGGAAGTTTCTCAGCACAGGACTCAAAGTTTGTAGCCCTGCTGGTTGAATATTCAGCTTGACTCTGTGTTGGTGTTCGGAGCAGCCTCAGGCGAGTCCGTGAGTTCACCTCCAGGTGTACAGTCCAGGTTATTGGTGGTGAAGCAGCAGCAGAGACCTCTGGGTTTGGGTCTCTCAGTTTGGGTGAAGTTTGAATAAAGTTTGGATAATGTTAGTCTGCAGTTCGTCACACTCTCGTCTCCCCGTCTGTGTTTGCAGACATCAGTTTCTCATGATTCCTCCTCAGAGACTCGGCTGTAATTTGAATCCTATACTTGTTATTTGGGCTGTGTGCACAAAGAGACGGCCCGCTTTGACTGGTTTCTATTTTTAGACACTCTTATCTAACAGTTTGGGGATTTAAGAGGATATAATTGGGATGTCTGATCTCTCAGACTGTGACAGAAAAATCACCTTTCAGATGCTTATCTCAGGCTTAAGCTTCCTCTCACTGATGAATGTTATTTTATCGTTATTGATGATCTTGGTTGGAGCAGATTTACAGCATCACAGTGAGTTTAAGAAAACTGTCATCCTGCTCAGACTCTCTTTTAGTCCTATGAGTGTTGACAGTCAGTATGGAGAGCAGCAGCAGGAGGAACACAGTCCTTGCTCTCATGGTTGTTAATGTGAATCTTTCTCTCTATAAACAGATCTCTGCATGAAGAGCAGCTAACAATCTGTTCTACATCAAACATTTACACTGAGACACTAATCTGCTTGATGCTGTGTCACTAAAGACAATCAGCACTTAGATTTCCTGACTTCCCTGAACGCAGCATCAGAAATGATGGATCCCACCTCCATTCAACAAACAAACATTGTAGACGTAGTTTTCTTCTCCTCTTGAGGACAGACCTGACAAAGCTGGACTTTGGACTTTTGACTAATCTGCATCATGATGTTGTTATTTCAGCAAACTGAAGACCCGTTAATTACAAGAACATCACAAGAACATCAGTTCCTGTTCAGGTTCCGGTTCTGGTTCTGGTTCAGGTTCAGGTTCAGGTTCAGGTTCTGGGTTGCTTGTGTAGGTCATAAAAAGGCGTTTCCTAACCTTCTAAAATCTCCTTTAAAAGTGGAGGAAACTTTTTGAAGCAGAATCTGAAATCTGTGATTCACAGGAGCACAAAGGTAACCCAGCGGAGGTCATAAATAATCTAAAGTCTCTTTCTTGTTTTTGGAAGTTTATAAAATATGGAATGCTAACCTTTAGGATTTGTGATAGACGGAGCACTGCTTTATTTACGAGGGGCCGTGGTGTTGGTCTCAGAACGTCTACGACACACTCAGCTTTCTACTAAACTCTGATCTTCACAAACCTTCAGCTGAGTCGTTAGCTCACATTTCTTCCCAGACTATGTTGCAGATCTTCAACCTTTCCTCGGCTGACCTGGGTCCAGCTGAAGGTTTGATATTGGTGGTTTTCTCCATCCCTGAGTCCTGGTCGAGTTTTGAAATAACAGAAATGAGTTTATCCTGATGAACAGTTAGAGACCCTGAGAGCTTTTCCAGCTCTGAACTTCTCGTCTCTCAGACGTTCGCTGAAAGCATTCCCACCTGCCGGGCGCTCAGGTATGCTGACAGCCTCCCGTCATTGGTCGGTCCGAGTTTCTGTGAGGAATAATTTAGTGTGCAGCACTCTGTGTCTGAGCATCATCGGGGTGAAGGCTGCAGCGGAGAGAAGTGCTGCTGAGGTCCGTCTGAGTCAGATCGCTGCTTTTAAAAAGCTTTCATGTCCAGATGCATGTTTACGTTCCTGCATCACTGAGCCTCAGCTCTCTCTCTCTCTTAAAAGCTCTACTTCAGACTAAAATACATCCATAGAAGAAGTGATGATTCTCACTGGAAGAGCAGTGACTCACTTACAGCTCTCAGAGTTTGAGTCTTTATTTTCAAACATCTCAGAGTTTATCCTGAAGCTCTGAATGAAGTTTGTTTTTCACAGAGACCGTCTTTAGAGGAGGGCAGACTGACCCGGCTGCAAGGCTCTGTTTGTCCAGCTCCAACGTGTGCAACCATCAGATTCATCCAATTCTGCACCGACAAGGATTTCCTACGAGTCCTACAAGTCCTACGAGTCCTACAAGTCCTACAAGTCCTATGAGTCCTATGAGTCCTACAAGTCCTACAAGTCCTATGAGTCCTATGAGTCCTACAAGTCCTACAAGTCCTATGAGTCCTACAAGTCCTACGAGTCCTACGAGTCCTACAAGTCCTACAAGTCCTATGAGTCCTACGAGTCCTACAAGTCCTACAAGTCCTATGAGTCCTATGAGTCCTACAAGTCCTACAAGTCCTATGAGTCCTACGAGTCCTACAAGTCCTACAAGTCCTATGAGTCCTATGAGTCCTACAAGTCCTACAAGTCCTATGAGTCCTACGAGTCCTACAAGTCCTACAAGTCCTATGAGTCCTACGAGTCCTACAAGTCCTACAAGTCCTATGAGTCCTACAAGTCCTATGAGTCCTACGAGTCCTACAAGTCCTACAAGTCCTATGAGTCCTACGAGTCCTACAAGTCCTACAAGTCCTATGAGTCCTACAAGCCCTACAAGTCCTATGAGTCCTACGAGTCCTACAAGTCCTACAAGTCCTATGAGTCCTATGAGTCCTACAAGTCCTACAAGTTCTATGAGTCCTACAAGTCCTACAAGTCCTATGAGTCCTACGAGTCCTACAAGTCCTGAGTCCTACGAGTCCTACAAGTCCTACGAGTCCTACAAGTCCTACGAGTCCTACTAGTCCTACGACACTGCCAGTAACAGCACCGACATTCCAACACGTGACACGACGATCTAAGCACAACGTGAGCGTCCGATTAGCACCAGCTAGCTGCTTGAAGAATGCTAAATTAGCGAGGTCCAGTTAGACTTCTATTATGATATATGATTATATATATCCATGAAATAATATGAAGTGAAATGAAGTCAGTCTGAGTTTGTTCACATTGAGACTAAAGTTCATCCATAAAGAAGGTTTCTGGGTGACTCCCTGCAGACTGAAGACTTCTTGTTTTTCTCGGGTCTTAAAGTCGAGTCGAGCTCGGAGCTTCAGGATGGAGTTATTTTCTCCCATCATGCCTCCTGTTTTTTGACAGCTGTCTTCCAGGCGTGGCGGTGACATTTTGGCCGAGCAGTAATGAGCAGAGCTAACAGAGCAGCGCCATTCAGCAGGACGGCGCCGCTCACAACAGCCCGGTCTTAATTTCCCTGTAATCTCCCTCCCTCACCTTGGCTCTGCGCTCTAATCACCGCGCGAGGAGGAAGCCAGCGTTTAAATGAAGCCGCTTACCGGCTGATTAGGAAAAGGTAAATTATTCATTACAGAGAGAGTAATCATGGAGCAGCCTGCGCCGGAGGACCGGGGGATCCAGGGCCTGCTGTCTCCCAGAGCGAAACCACACCCCCTCCCTCCCTGCGCCGTGGCCGGGCGCCAGGAGGGAACGAAGAGATGAATGGAGGCGCGGCGAGGTGAGGGAGCCGTGATGAATCCACAGGTGATCCACCACAGGTCTGAAAGCAGCTCGTTAGCCGGAGCTGGGACCTGGTCCTCCTCACACCAGGACTCTGTTAATGATGCTCTGACTCTCAGGGCTCTGCGGGGCGGGAGGGATCCCAGCAGCGCTCTGCAGGGGGGGCGTCAGCTCGGTCTAAGCCCCACAGGTGGTCACCTCGTGTACACGCAGGGTCAGGGGACGCTTCTGTACAGAGGATGTTTTTCAGACCTGGGGCGGTTTCTCTGCGAGGTGGGGAAGCTGCTGTCAGACTCAGGTGTGATCCAGAAGACTCTCTGAGTCCCCACGAGTCCAGACCAGGATTGAGATCCAAAAACGTACTCGTGTTTGAATCCCGTCGATCACAGAGCAGATGTTTCGTATCAGAGAGACGCTTCAGTCCCTCCTTTTTATGATCATGTGTTGGAGATCACGGCTGTTGCATTTTTAATTCAGAACAAAGTCCTAAACGTGAAAACCTTCCTCTGAATCTTTTTCTTTTCTCTGCTAGAATCATCTCATCATTGAGACTTGAACCTTTCCTCTGCTTCCCTGCTATCCGCTCCACCTCGAGCTCTTTGTCCCAAAGCAAACTGCTCTGATGATATTCAAGAACAAACTGCAGCTCTGTCTTTGGGCTTACCATCTTTGCAGTGCAGCGTGTGTTCTCTGACACGGACCCCTCTTCATCACCCAGAACTCACAGGTTAACTTGTAAACAGAAGAAGAAGAAACCGAGCTGAAACGGTTCCTTTGAGCAAAGCGCCGATCCTCTGAGGAGTCTCTCACAGCGGAGGACTGACTGTGTTCTTCACGCCTCCAATGTGACTGTCTGAAACGTCCTGACTCAGTGTTTCCTGGAAAAGATTAAGAAGCCGGCGCAGAGCCGAGGAGAACAGAAAAATAAGAAGGAGGAAGTCGTAAATCTCCCTGAATGGCTCCTGCTTCTCTTCCTGAAACAACCTTGTGTAGAGAGCGAGTGTCAGTTTATCAGCAGAGGTGAAGTGTGTGATTCTCCATCATCAAACAGCAATAAAGGCTGGAAAAAGAAAGCGTGCGCTCCAAGATCAGCCAAAGTCAGCCGTGTTGTTTTAGCCTAATGGGCCGGAGAGCGCAGGAATAATTGCTTAAAGCCCGGGAGGTTCTGCATGAGGAGAGCGGGATGAATGTGAGCTCCTCCAGCTTTACTTACCCCCAGAAACAAGCTGCACACCTAAATACCAGATTCTTTAATGGGGCAATAACTCACAGAAAGTGCTTCTGCTTCCTCATCAGGTTTGTTTCACCGGGTTTTAGCAGAAACAGGACGTTTAAAGGAGGAAGTGTAAGTACATCTCAGCCGGCGTGGTCAGACTGTATTCATGCAATATGAGCTGAAAATGAAGAGCAGGGCGTCGGAGGATAACCCTGCATGTTGAGCTCAGACTAAACGTGCAGTCGGAGCTCGTTAAGCTCGTTAAGCATGGCGGCGGTCTTGTTCTCACTGATTGTAGACTCTCTGCAGCACTTGGCTTTGTTCCCCGGTCTTTGAAGGATTTTTGATCTTCCTCTCCTCCAACATCGACCCCAAACTAAAAGCAGCCTGCCGCTACAAACTCTACCTTTCATTTCACTCTTCCAACACGGGAATCAGAGAGCAGGGATTCTGTGGCAGTCGAGGAGTTCTGAATTTTTGTTTCGGAGTAGCCAAAGATGCTCTCACTCCTCTCACGGTGCAGTTAGGAGTTAGGAGAGGAGTGAAAGCTCGGGTAGGAGCTCTGGGCCTGGATCGTGCTGCTGCAAAAAGCCGTTTGAAGCAGCTCATTAATTCAAGACCTTAAAGGCAAAAACTGACGAGGGAAAATGTTAAAGCACGAGTGCATCCTTCCTGCAGCTCCACTTGTTTGCTTAAAGAGTAATGTGATATTTTTAAACCCCAGCCCCGAATATAAGAAGACACCAAACATTCTAACACTTACAATATTAAATTTATATCATATATATAGAGATAGAAATCCCCCCAGACCCTGAAACTATCATTAAAGAGTCATGTCTGTTTATAATGCAGTGACTTCCACTACAGAGTCATGTCTGTTATTAATGCAGTGACTTCCACTACAGAGTCATGTCTGTTTATAATGCAGTGACTTCCACTACAGAGTCATGTCTGTGTTTAATGCAGTGACTTCCACTACAGAGTCATGTCTTTGTTTAATGCAGTGACTTCCACTACAGAGTCATGTCTTTGTTTAATGCAGTGACTTCCACTACAGAGTCATGTCTGTGTTTAATGCAGTGACTTCCACTACAGAGTCATGTCTGTGTTTAATGCAGTGACTTCCACTACAGAGTCATGTCTGTTATTAATGCAGTGACTTCCACTACAGAGTCATGTCTGTGTTTAATGCAGTGACTTCCACTACAGAGTCATGTCTGTTTATAAGGCAGTGACTTCCACTACAGAATCATGTCTGTTTTTAATGCAGTGACTTCCACTACAGAGTCATGTCTGTGTTAAATGTAGTGACTTCCACTTCAGAGTCATGTCTGTTTTTAATGCAGTGACTTCCACTACAGAGTCATGTCTGTTTATAATGCAGTGACTTCCACTACAGAGTCATGTCTGTGTTTAATGCAGTGACTTCCACTACAGAGTCATGTCTTTGTTTAATGCAGTGACTTCCACTACAGAGTCATGTCTTTGTTTAATGCAGTGACTTCCACTACAGAGTCATGTCTGTGTTTAATGCAGTGACTTCCACTACAGAGTCATGTCTGTTTATAATGCAGTGACTTCCACTACAGAGTCATGTCTGTGTTTAATGCATTGACTTCCACTACAGAGTCATGTCTGTGTTTAATGCAGTGACTTCCACTACAGAGTCATGTCTGTGTTTAATGCAGTGACTTCCACTACAGAGTCATGTCTGTGTTTAATGCAGTGACTTCCACTACAGAGTCATGTCTGTGTTTAATGCAGTGACTTCCACTACAGAGTCATGTCTGTTTATAATGCAGTGACTTCCACTACAGAGTCATGTCTGTGTTTAATGCATTGACTTCCACTACAGAGTCATGTCTGTGTTTAATGCAGTGACTTCCACTACAGAGTCATGTCTTTGTTTAATGCAGTGACTTCCACTACAGAGTCATGTTTGTGTTTAATGCAGTGACTTCCACTACAGAGTCATGTCTGTGTTTAATGCAGTGACTTCCACTACAGAGTCATGTCTGTGTTTAATGCAGTGACTTCCACTACAGAGTCATGTCTGTGTTTAATGCAGTGACTTCCACTACAGAGTCTGTGAGTCTCTGAGTCTGTGAGTCTCTGAGTCTCTGAGTCCGTGAGTCTCTGAGTCTGTGAGTCTCTGAGTCTCTGAGTCTCTAAGTTTCTGAGTCTCTGAGTCTGTGAGTCTTTGAGTCTCTGAGTCTGTGAGTCTCTGAGTCTGTGAGTCTCTGAGTCTCTGAGTCTGTGAGTCTCTAAGTTTCTGAGTCTCTGAGTCTGTGAGTCTCTGAGTCTCTAAGTCTCTGAGTCTCTGAGTCTCTGAGTCTCTGAGTCTCTAAGTTTCTGAGTCTCTGAGTCTGTGAGTCTCTGAGTCTGTGAGTCTCTGAGTCTCTGAGTCTCTGAGTCTGTGAGTCTCTGAGTCTGTGAGTCTCTGAGTCTCTGAGTCTCTAAGTTTCTGAGTCTGTGAGTCTCTAAGTTTCTGAGTCTCTGAGTCTCTAAGTCCTTGTTCTTGAATCAGTTGCTCATCCTGTCGTCTGATGAGAGTAATAGAGAGATTATAATCTGTGATCTGGTTGGTTAATCTCAGTCTTCTCTCATTCATCATCGTTTATTGGCAGAGCAGTTGGAGTCTGTTGGCTGGCCGCGCTCTGTATTAACGAGCGGGCGTGTTTCTGCAAGGAAATCATCGCCAAGTTAATCATGTCTGCGGCAGAGGAACGCCTCCCTCTGATTGGCTGCAGCTAAAGGACACAAACACCCACAATCTCTATTAACATCCTTTACTGTGTGGAGCAGTGCCTCCTTTACTGTGTGGAGCAGCGCCTCCTTTACTGTGTGGAGCAGCGCCTCCTTTACTGTGTGGAGCAGTGCCTCCTTTACTGTGTGGAGCAGCGCCTCCTTTACTGTGTGGAGCAGCGCCTCCTTTACTGTGTGGAGCAGCGCCTGGTTTACTGTGTGGAGCAGTGCCTCCTTTACTGTGTGGAGCAGCGCCTCCTTTACTGTGTGGAGCAGTGCCTCCTTTACTGTGTGGAGCAGTGCCTCCTTTACTGTGTGGAGCAGCGCCTCCTTTACTGTGTGGAGCAGTGCCTCCTTTACTGTGTGGAGCAGCGCCTCCTTTACTGTGTGGAGCAGCGCCTCCTTTACTGTGTGGAGCAGTGCCTCCTTTACTGTGTGGAGCAGTGCCTCCTTTACTGTGTGGAGCAGCGCCTCCTTTACTGTGTGGAGCAGTGCCTCCTTTACTGTGTGGAGCAGCGCCTCCTTTACTGCACGTCGCTCTGTGATGGATGGAGGTGTGTGGTCGGGATATTAATCGCTTCCTGTGATAAAATCTGCAGAATTAATGACTTTGTGATTCGGGCATTTATTGGATTTGTCGTGGATACAGGCGATGAGAGCCGAGTCTGAAAAAATGATTCATCTTTCAGCTGATTCAAAAACAGAGGAGTGGACTGCATCACCAGGCTGCATGTGTCGTAGGAGAGAGTGTGCTGCAGGCTGCAAACAGACAACAGGACATTTAAAGTTTAATGTGAGCTCTCAGTGATGAAGAGGGGTCTGGGTCAGATTACACACGCTGCACTGCAGATGGTAAACCCAAAGACAGGGTCTCAGTGTAAAAACAGTGATTCCTTGTCAGTGATCGCTCCATGGTGATGGATTCTTCTCTTCTGTTGGATTGAACATGAACCTGTCCTCATTCAGCTCTCCTTCTTCTCTGAGCTCTGCGCTTCACACACCTTTAAATCTTTGAACCTTGCTGCTCTCATCACCACCGCTCAGGGTTTCACTTTCTCTGTAGAGATCTCTAACCTAAAGTTTCTGTCCTGCATCACTAGGCGGCAGTACTGTGGATTTGTATTGGCGCCCTTAGTACCAAAATAAAAGCATCATAAAGCGATGCAGATATCTAAGCCACAGTCTGTCAGTGCGGCCTCCTACGGGTTACTAGCCGGACTGCCCGCCATAGAAATGCTGGATGGTCAGTTACAGAGAGATTGTTACCTCGGATGAGATCGTCTCTTCCTTCTTGTTTTCTGCTGTTTGTTTTTATTTCTGACAGACTCAAAGAAAGAGAAACTTGTGTTTTTATTTTGTTCCTCTGTAAGAATTAGACTCTGACATATCCCTCTCTCCTCTCAGCGGGGGTGAACCAGAGTTGAACTCAGCAAAAGCGAAGGAAGAAGCCTCTAAAGCGACCTGTCATCTCCTTTATATAATCCTTCCTCTCTGCTGCAGCTGTTCCCTTAAAGACCCAGAGTGCTCGGTACTGAAGCAGGGAACTCTTTAATGAACCCGGTCTGGTTATCTCGTGCAGGAGAGCACATCAGCTCTGTGTGGCGTCCTCTGTCCTCCTCAGGACTTTGTCCTGGTTTCGTGCGCCATTTGTCTTCCTTCCTCCTCGATCTGGGCGCTTAACAAATGAGCCCGAGAGTTGCTGAGCTGTTCCTGCGACGGTGGCAGCGTCTCTCCAGGGTCAGGGGAGGAAGGGGACGGCTTGGTGCGGCGTGTTCTTGCTGACCTATTCACTACCTGCCTCTAATGGGTCATATTTTAGCTCCCGTGGCGGTGACAAATGGCCGCGCTCTAAAAGCCCTGTCCAAGGTGCTGAAACTCGGTTGATCTATGACTGAGCCGCGCTGATAAATGCCTCCCATCAGTTTGAGTGTGACGGCGATTCATCACCTCGCTCAGGTTTGTGTTGGGCATCCATATTGGATTTTTAATGAAAGAGAATATAATGCAATTCAAAGTCAATGGGTTTGCCAATGTCTTTGTACTTTCCTCACACACACACACACACACACACACACACACATTATCCACACACACACACACACACACACACACACACACACACACACACACACACACACACACACCCACCCATTATCCACACACACACACACACACACACACACACACACACACACACACACACACACACACACACACAGATCTCACATGCTGGCCGTGCTGCTGGAGATTGGATTGCACTTCCCTAACAGTGTTAGCGCGTCTGCTCTGAAGGGCGGCTCCTGTAATCGTGTTTGTCTACAGCAGATCTCACACTTCTGATGCTGCACGAAACACAAACCAGGACCGTGCATCCCTCCTGCACGGGTCCAAGAGGACGCAAACACACGAACCAGGAACGTGCATCCCTCCTGCACGGGTCCAAGAGGACGCAAACACACAAACCAGGACCGTGCATCCCTCCTGCACGGGTCCAAGAGGACGCAAACACACGAACCAGGACCATGCATCCCTCCTGCACAGGTCCAAGAGGACGCAAACACACGAACCAGGACCATGCATCCCTCCTGCACAGGTCCAAGAGGACGCAAACACACGAACCAGGACCGTGCATCCCACCTGCACAGGTCCAAGAGGATGCAAACACACAAACCAGGACCGTGCATCCCTCCTGCACAGGTCCAAGAGGACGCAAACACACGAACCAGGACCATGCATCCCTCCTGCACAGGTCCAAGAGGACGCAAACACACGAACCAGGACCGTGCATCCCACCTGCACAGGTCCAAGAGGATGCAAACACACAAACCAGGACCGTGCATCCCTCCTGCACAGGTCCAAGAGGACGCAAACACATGAACCAGGACCGTGCATCCCTCCTGCACAGGTCCAAGAGGACGCAAACACATGAACCAGGACCGTGCATCCCTCCTGCACAGGTCCAAGAGGACGCAAACACACGAACCAGGACCGTGCATCCCTCCTGCACGGGTCCAAGAGGACGCAAACACATGAACCAGGACCGTGCATCCCTCCTGCACAGGTCCAAGAGGACGCAAACACACGAACCAGGACTGTGCATCCCTCCTGCACGGGTCCAAGAGGACGCAAACTAACACTGTGTGGCGTTAGATAGGAGTCCTAATGAACGGCACAGTCTCCAACAAACCTGAAAACTCACCAAACTTTGAACAGGCATCAGATTTGAAAGAGTCTTGAGTAGGGATGCAACGATTAGAGACTTTGTTGGTCTGATTATTGTCAGAGGAATAATCACGTCTTCATTATTATCACAATTATTATGCCTTCAGTACCAACAGTTTCTGAGGGTCCTTCCTCAGAACTTTTAGTGACTAACACATTATTTATTCTGGAGTGTTCTTCTGCACCTCTTTGTCTTGAAACTGTCTAAAGTTGGAATTATTTAATTTAAAAGATTCATGTCGATGTAATGTTGCAGTTAGAAAGGAGAACACCATCTGACTGTGAGGCGGCTGCCTCGCACTCTTACCTGACGGATAAACTCTGCACAGGTGGCGCCCTACATAATGTCCCCGCCCCCTTTTTGATTGAGACAATAGACAAACTCGGTGTAGCGGAGCCGTCACGATTAGGTTAACCGTGACACTTTTAAATGTGGTTCATAGTGAAACCGGTTTACCGATCTTTGCATGTCAACAGACTATTGATGCATGGATAACCAAAAACTTCAGCAGGTTGTGGCTGAAAAGGCTCACAGGTTTCATCATGGAGAATCATCGGGGGGAACTAGTCTTGCAGCAGATGCACAAACGTTAAGACGAGCAGACTATGGGAAACTCTCCATCTTTGCATGACTAGATTTCTGAGGTGGACACTGTGAGTTACTTAATTTCTCCCCATGAGCGAAGTAACCATAGCAAGCAAGGCACCTCTGCTAACCAAGTGGCAGCCATGTGTTTAACAGGCTGAGTTGCTCTTGGGAGAGGTAAAAGGTTGAGATGTTGAACTTAGCTTGCAGAAAAAACCCAGTGAAGTGGATCATACCTTTAAAAACCCGGCCAGTGATTGGTTTGTGTTACCTTTGAACTGATCCTCTTTGTTTGGTGAATATTAAACCCTGACACTAACACATTCATACCAGTTAACATCTTGAATTTCATTGTTTGTTTCAGAAGGTAACGAGAACAGATGGAGTTATAAGACACCACTCAGGTTTAATGAAAAATGTATTTGTTCATAAAACTGTTTACATTATAGTGGCTTTATATTACACTAGACTAACAAGGTTTTTATATCTGCTTATAAACTGTCTCCGCTCGGCACCGCTTAATGTAACACAGCAAAGAAGAAGCTTTTCGCAGACATCAAGCCGACGTCTCCACATCGTGTTTAAGACAGGACAGTTTGAGGGCTGTGCTTTACTCTGGGCGCACTGCATGAATGACCTGTAGCCACAAAGATTATAGTCGAGGTACCCGCCCGGTGAAGCTCGTTATAATGACACAAGTTTGGAATACAAAACAGTCTCTGCTTTAGCTGGTTACGAGTTCTCCTCGGACGCCCTCCAAGGGCAAAACGTCCCGATAAGAGAGGACGCTGTCCAGAGTCCGCCACTTAATCCCAAAGAGGACATCCTCTACATGGAGCCTCCCTGTAAGTCTATTACAGTCGCCCTCACTTTGACCCCAGACGTACCAAAATCCAGGAAAGAAGAAGAGGACGATTGAGTGTTTGGGATCAGGAGCATCTCACCCGGGTCCGCGATCAGTTTCCTGTAAAACACTTGGCTGTACAGAGACGTGTAGATGACGGAGCACGCCACGGCGACCACGATAAAAAACACGGCACAAGACGCCATCACCAAACTGTCCCAGTTCTGGATCTTCTCCCTCGGGATGAGTGCGTCCTTCGTCGTGACGTTGACGCAGTCCCTGTTGAATCCCGCCTGTGCCGCCGGGACCTCGACGCAGACCTTGTAGCTCGTGGAAGGCTTCAGGTGTTTGATGCGGTAGTCTTTGACGCCAGCAGGAAGCCGGGCTTTGAACGGCATCAGAACGTGGCTCCTGTCGGCTAAGACGGACCACTTCAGCTGGGACACCGAACCAACCGTGCTCTCCCAGGAAACCATGACCGAGTGAGACTGGACCGACGTGACGTACACGTGTAGAGGTTGGTTTGAAGCCTGAGAGGCAAATCCGTCAACCGTAACCATCACTGACTTCAGATCCGCTCCGACGAGGTTGTGAGCGATGCAGGTGTAGGATCCGGCCTCCTGCTCGGTGGCGTCGTAGATGTCAAACGTTCCCTCTGGATGCATGTAGTACTTATCAGACACGCTCCCCGGTAAGACCCTGTCCCCTGATGGCGTCACCCAGTAGATTTCCGGCTCTGGTTCTCCAAACGCCCGACAGTGCATCGACACAGAGCCCCCTTTGATGACCCCCACCCGAGCTGGGAGACTTCCAGGTGAGATCAGAGGGAGGCAGATCTCCGTCATCTCCCTGAAGTGCACCTGTCTGACGTGCTGGCCTTGGTACTCTGGAGGTTCCACGCAGAACAGCGAGTCCGGCTCCATGAACCGCACGGCCGTCCTGTTCATGTTGACCCAGCGGATGACGCAGTCGCAGCGGATGGGGTTGCTGTGCAGACTGACCTCCCGCAGGTTAGGCAGGGAGTCCACGGTGCTGTGATGGAGCGCGCTCAGAGCGTTGCTGTTCAGCATCAGGGTCTCGAGGTGGGGCAGCTTGTGGAAGGCCCGTGGGTGGATGTATGACAGCCGGGGGTTGTTTGTGGCCTCGATCTTTGTCAGCTCTGGCAGGTTGTTCAAGGCGAAGCTGTCGATGGAGACGAGCTCGGGCATGCTGTTGATGCCGAGCTCCTTCAGATGCATCATGTCCATGAAGTCCCCTCTCTGGAGTCTCTCAATGGGGTTCTTATTCAGATCCAGGAACTTCAGGTTCTGTACTCTTGTTAGTGCCGCTCGCGGGACTCGGTTCAGCAGGTTGTCGAAAAACGAGATGCTCTCCAAGCTCTCGAGGCCGACCAGAGCGTTATCAGGGACCTCAGTCAGGTTCATCTTGGCGAGCACGAGGCTCCGAAGTTTATCCAAAGGTTTAAAGTTTACGTCTGTCAGCTCCAGGATGGGGTTCTCCCCCAGCATTAGGATCTCCAGGTTGGGGAGGTGCTGGAACCACTCACTGTTCACGCTCGTCAGGCGGTTGGAGTTGAGATGAAGCCGGATGAGCTTGCTCAGGCCCTGGAAAGCTCCAAGGCTGATGGAGGAGATCTGGTTGTGGTTGATGTAGAGCTCCTGCAGGCCGGGCAGGAAAGAGAGGCAGCGGTCTGAGAGCTCCTGGATCCAGTTCTCCTCCATGTGGAGCGACAGCAGCCGGGGGAGCGACCCCAGACAGACGTCGCCCACAGAGGAAATGTTGTTCTGAGACAAGTCGATCTCTGTGATGTTCTCCAAGTAATCCAAAGTTTTCTCCACAGTAATGATGTTGTTGGTCTGCAGCAGCAGCACTTGTGTTTCTGAGGGGAGTCCGTCAGGCAGCGCCGAGAGGCCCAAGTCATTACAGTCCACTGTAGCCGCCTCGGTGTAAACGGAGCTGGGAGAGAACCAGGGTCGTATCTCACACCGGCACAATGCGGGGCAGCGAGCGGACCCCTCAGAGGCCAGAACAAAAGCAGCCAGAGACAGCTCAGCCAGCAAACAAGCCACAACCGCTGTCTCCTTCATCTTGGCCCGTATTCCCTTCAGCCAGTAATTGGCCCTCACGGAGTCAGCTGTTAGCGCCGTTAACTTCACCAATAAAAGCTCATTTGTTCCTGCGGTAAGACAGAGTGGGTTTCTGCTGACTCCCGGTCCCTGAAGCGTCCGCCGTGTTGTCTTCCAGCTCTTGGCTCGCGGACGGGCAACCTTTCAGATCGGTGTGTGTGCCAGGTTGTCACGCTCACACATGCACACGCTGCGATATGTCAAGGTCTCCGTATCCTTCAGGGAGCGGCGGCGCTCGGCAGAGGGGCGGTTGAGGAATGCAGCGGCTCCGGCTGGGGACGAATCGCTCCACCTTCCATCATTCTTATCCTCCGTCGCTGTCAGCGGTGTCAGTTTCCATCTGTGGAGAGAAAAGAGAGAAAGGAGAGATATCACTCAGAGTTCAGTTGAGGAATGACGGCGTAGTGACATTTAGGGATATTGAGACTTATTAAATCTTTTCAGGCTCATTTGATTTTAGTGCTTTCTTCACATATTGGTGTTGTAAGTCATGATTAAGCTGACCTTATATATATGATCTGACGGGTCAGGAGGAGGAGGTTTTACCCCGCTGAAGGGCGAGAGGACTTTGTGGGAAATAAAAGGAAAGTTTTCTCGTTGATTCAAGAAGCAGAACACTTCAAGTCCCCGTGTTTTCCCCGGCGTTGTAATTAACAAAGCTTCACCCCCGCCTGAACCTCTCAAAGCACCTGCACACACTCCACAAACCCCCCCCCCACACAGTGTGCTGCAGCCTCGTCACCTGAAGTACTCGTCCGAGGAGCTCGCAGCTGCTCTCGTGCCGCCGCCGCGACTCCCTCCGTGCATAATTCATGAGGTGCTGCGTCGCTGTTGTTGGACCAGGTGACAGGTCCACGCCGCGCTCTGCCCCACGTCGACTCCACGTATTGATGTTTTGATTCATTTGTGACCTTGAGTGCAGGAGCCGCGGCCGAGTGTACGACAGTAGATGAAGCTGCCGCTGAAGTCTGGAGCCGGCGGCCGGCTGCTGAGGAAGAAGAGCCGTGACACTTCACGCATACATTAGCTTGTTTATGGGAGAGTGTGAGGACAGGTTTACACACCTGGAAGACTCCCTCTCTGTCTCTCCGTCTCTCCGTCTCTCTGTCTCTCCGTCTCTCTCTCTCTCTGTCTCTCTGTGCCTCTCTCTCTGTCTCTCCGTCTCTCTGTCTCTCTTTCTCTCCGTCTCTCTGTCTCTCTGTGTCTCTCTCTCTCTGTCTCTCTGTGTCTCTCTCTCTCTGTCTCTCCGTCTCTCTGTCTCTCTGTGTGTGTCTCTCTCTCTCTCTCTCTCTGTCTCTCTGTGTCTCTCTCTCTCTCTGTCTCCGTCTCTGTGTCTCTCTGTCTCTGTGTCTCTCCGTCTCTCTGTCTCTCCGTCTCTCTGTCTCTCTGTCTCTCCGTCTCTCTGCATACTTTCTGCTCTCTCACTTCCTCAAACATAAATTAATAATCTCTAGTAGAAGCTCATAAACGTCTGAGGTTGCCGCTTGGTTTGAACGTCTCTGCTGCTCGTCCACAGCCTGATTTCTCGCCTCCTGAAACTGGTTGATGGTGTTAAGGTTGATTTTTGTAGTTTAGGTAAGAAGTGACGATTTACATGAAGTCATAAAGTCACTCTAAACCTTCGTGTGCTTTTTCCTTTAATTTTATATCATCTCAGATTCAACACTTATAACTGAGCTCTCTTCTTTTAGAAATGATGACTTGTTTTTTCTTAAGATGACACTTTGAGCACTCCTCTCTCTTCTCTCTCTCTCTTCTCTCTCTCTCTCTTCTCTCTCTCTCTCTCTCTCTCTCTCTCTCTCTCTCTCTCTCTCTCTCTCTCTCTCTCTCTCTTCTCTCTCTCTCTCTCTCTCTCTCTCTCCGCCATCTGTGGGCACCACACACACACACACACACACACACACACACACACACACACAGACACACACAGACACACAGACACACACACACACACACACACACACACACACACACACACACATACACACACACACACACACGCACACATCCAAGCTGCTCGGTGACAACAGCATTGGAGCAAATCAATCTTTCTTAACAACACATAAGTCTCCGTTCAGTCGATATGTAATCGGGCGATACTGGAGAGTTTTCTGCTCCTTTTTTCTTCACACTCACGTCTGATTATTCGTGCACGGCTCGCTCCAATTTGTTCCTCGGCTGTTTTGTTTTGCTCTTATGCAACCCGCTAAAAGCCCTGCAGGCATCTATCTCCATCACCCAGAGAGGAGGAGGCAAGCTGCTGCTGTTGCTACTGCTGCTGCTGCTGCAGCTGTTGCTGTTGCTGCAGCTGTTGCTGTTGCTGCTGCTGGAGCTGCAGCTGTTGCTGTTGCTGCAGCTGTTGCTGTTGCAGCAGCTCCAGCTGCAGCTGTTGCTGCTGCTGGAGCTGCTGCTGCTGCTGCTGCTGGAGCTGCTGCTGCTGCTGCTGCTGCTGCTGCTGCTGCTGCAGCTGTTGCTGTTGCTGCTGCTGCTGCTGCTGGAGCTGCTGCTGCTGCTGCTGCTGCACGGCGTCTAACGTTACAGTATTAAGTGGATGTTTCAGCCTCGGGGAGGATGGATGTTTCTCCTCGGGGAGGATGGATGTTTCTCCTCAGGGAGGGAAGAACACAGTTATGTACAGTATTTAGGTGGCGGGCAGAGAAGCAGCTCCTATGCTAATGAAGCGAGCGTGCGGTGAATGTTAGAGCGAGGGTTTAATAGCGGATGTTTTTCTCTCTTCGTTGGAGAGTGTGCTCTCGGGAGACGGCGGAGAACGCTAATTTAATTTCTCCTGTTTACTTCCGCGATGCTCACACACTCATTCCTCTCTTATTACTTAACAATACGAGCCTGCAGTGACTTCTCTCTGAGCGTCTGGCGTGCACGCTGCACACTCTGAAAGCAGAGCTGTGTCTGACTCTCACGATGCTGGGAATATGAAGCTTTCTTCTTTAAAGCATCTTTATGTAAATGGAGATGAAATATAACACCAGCAGTGACAGGATGGGACAGAAGTGTCAGCTGTGATTCAGATGCAGGAATAAGGCAGAACAATATGTCCTGACAGAGAGAGGTAGTTTCAGACAATCATCCTGCAGAACTGGCTCCACTGAAGTCCTCTCCTCAGGGTGAGTTTATCTCTTCATTTAAACACCGAGCAGAGAAGTGTGGTCGTCTTATTACAGCCTCGAGTTACACAAAGTCACAGCTCCTCCCCTGACAGAGAACAAGCTGCTCTACACGACTCGATGCTCAGTTTAAAACACAGAGGACAGATCTAAACTTCAGATTCAAATCTTATTGTGATATTTTAACAGAATCTAAACAAGCAGCAACCTCCTCTAAAAAGAAAGGAAACTGAAAACTGCAGTACCACCAGTGTCCACTTGGTGCTCGTCCCAAAAGCTAAAGAGTCCCCATTAACACCCATTCAAAAAATATGTATAAAATCAAAACCTTGAAACACGAAATCAAACAGAACAGTTCTAATCTTTATGAGGAATTATTTCTTCGTCAGGTTAAAATTACACTTTTTTATTTTGGATGTTTAATTTAATTTTTCTTTTTTTTCTTTTTTGTGTTGCCATTTATAATTTTCCACCTCACCCTCAAATATTCTTTTATATATTTTCTTAATCACCTTAAAGTTTAATTTATTGTGTATAAATTTTAAAAAGCCCATTATTAAAAAATTTAACATATTTTCAGCCTGTTTGAAAAACGATATGAAGCTTAGTTCTTTATTCGTACACACTTTACAGGAAGTTAAATTCTTTATACACTACCCATCAAAAGTTTGGACTCACCTTCTCCTTCAGTGATTTTAACTATTTTAATTCTTTTCAACATCGTAGATTAATACTGAAGACTTCAACACTATCAAATAATCTGGTTTCACCATAATCTGGATTACAACAGGAGTCAAACAGAGCTCTCCATGTGTTCTAACCCTCCCTCTGAACAACACAGCTGATGGTCTCAGACACATTTAGAAGGCTTAAAGTTTCTACAGGTCAAAACACAGAGAGATGTCCAGGTACGTGTGGAGGAGGCATGAAACTGAACATACTTTAAAACACTCTAAACTTCATTATCTCCCGTCGTTAAGATGCAGGAACAGTTCTGAAGCACATTGAAGATGTAAAACTTAATGATATATTCTTAGACGTACTTTGATTTAGCAGATTTATTTTACAGAGCAGCCGTCACCTCCTCAAAGTTCAAACAGGGAGCACAGGATTAATCCAAATCTAGCCGAGGACAATTCAGTTCAAATCCAAGCTCTCCATCCCGACCTTCACCGCTCCTCACGCAGCTGTCCAGACCTCCGAGGTCACAGTTTTAAGTTTCTACATTTATTTCAACACTAGAAGAAGAAGAAGAAGAAGAAGGCTGTTTCTGCTGAGGGAAGCATCCACTTGATCCGTCCGTGGGTTAAGTGTTTCTCTCTGCAGATGCAGCACTCAGAGACACTCCACTCCGAGCGAGATAAAGAGTCTCCTGTTGTTGACAGAAGTATTTAGTGATGCATAATACGACACGCATACAGACCAGAGAGCGGCCCGCTCTGACCCCGCAGGACCGCCGGGCTGAGCGCTTTTTAAGTGCTGAGTATTGACATTCAGTGAAAGGATTAAAGCCGCACTGATGTAAAATATTTATGTGTTTCTTATCCAGAGAGAGAGAGAGAGGAGGGGGAGCCGAGGGCCGAGCTCTCAGGGCGTGCCGTCCTAATGTGGCAGACGTCTCATAAAGTGGTCCCACTCCGCCATGTTTTATTAAGCACTCAGTGATTCACAGAGCTGCACACACACCCCGCCGATAACACGCTGCAAAGCTGTCGTCATCCTGGATGATACGAGCGGACCTCAGATCGGCGCCCTGGAGATCTCTCCTAAAACGCCACATTAAGAAAAGCCACAGCGCATTTTTAATCAGGAAGTAAGAGATCCTGAGCGTCTGGCATTTTGAGGTTTTAAAGTCGTTCACCTGAAGCAGTGATTGAACCAAATGTTAAAGATGCTGCTCCTCTTTAGTTTGATGAAACTCCTCCTGAAGACGGCGTTTAAAGCCTCGGTTAGACGAGAGCGGACCAATTAAAAATCTTTCCTTTGCATTTTGAAATCTGTGTTCCATGTGTGGGAAAAGGTTTCTGTATAAGCTGTGATTGAACATCATGCACACATTCAGGTGTTTATTTCACATGATGCACATGTGCAGACGGAGCTGGGACACATTAGAAGCGTTGTGCTGAGCACTGTGAGAGTTCTCCTCTCATGTTTATGAGTTTTCACCGTTAAAAACATCCGGGCGTCTCGGTTTGACCCCGTAAATCAAGCTCCCGACCTTTAACTCCTCGACCTCATAAAAAAAGTGCCTTTGAGCAACATCCCGCAGCACCAGCAGCTCTGTGTTTGCCCTCCTGACCCTCCTCTCAGACCTCTGACCTCTGACCTCCCCGCCGGAGAGAGGAAAATGTATTTCTCCGCTGCAGCAGCAGTGAGGAGAAAAAACATCCTGAAATGAGCACATGTGCTTTTAGTGCTCAAGGACATCTCACACAGCAGATCTCAACTTCAATCCAATTTATTCCTTAAGCGCTCTCAGAGCCGCTCCAGACGAGATTTTGAAGTAAAAATTCATCCTTTTTATCTGCAAAGAGCGTCTGCACCGAGTCAGTGTTCTCCATTTGTCCAAATTAGTTTCTGCTGTCAGTCTGAGAGCTGCAGGGATTTATTTTACCCTGACCGCACGCTCTGTCTCACCTCAAACATGAAGCAGCTTTTCTTTCTGCGGCTCATCCTCACAGCTGAACCTGAAAACGCTCTGAGCGTGTCTGCAGGACAAAAACAAACAGATTTCAATGTGTTCAGAAGCTTCAAGTCAAAATGTCTGAACACAATGGGTCATGATTTCTGAATACTAAAATATTTATTAATTCATCAAAAATCAAAGTTTAATGTGAATATTATCTCATCTCAAAAACATAACTTTCCATTGTTTTACTGTGTCCGGTTGTAATACAGTACTCCTGCCAGTAGGGGGCTGCAGCTTCACTGAAAGCTGTTTGCCATACGAATTAAATAACAGAAGAAGAAGAATGCTGCCTGCAAAACACGCTTCACTGGTTACAGATGATCGCAGAATACGAGCCAGTGACTTCCTTTTAGTATTTCGGCTTGAAATGACATCTCTAGTCATAACATAGCAACACCACATGGGGCGCCATCCATCCATCCATCCATCCATCCATCCAACCACCCACCCACCCACCCACCCATCCATCCATCCATCCATCCATCCATCCATCCATCCATCCATCTATCCATCCATCCATCCATCCATCCATCCATCCACCCACCCTTCCTTCCTTCCTTCCTTCCTTCCTTCCTTCCTTCCTTCCATCTATTTAATGACAAACTACAATAAGAAGAAGAATCATAACTTCTGTTTCTTCTTTCTGAAGGGTTAAAAACTTGTGAGCAGTATTTTCGTATATTTTGGCGTGTTTGAACTTTTTCAGCGTCCTGGTAAAGCCAGTACTTCCTGTCCTCTCAGCATTAAAGTTAAAGGACGCTCAGTTGTCTGATTTTGCGGGAGAGTAACGTCAAGTTGCACAGACGTACATTTCTCTCCAGTGTTTGTTTCATAAAGAAGTTAATCAGAGACGAGGATAGCGATGTTAAGCACGAAGAGGAAACGATGACCTGAAGAGGTCTCGTACCTCCGTCCTCCTTACTTTCTATAACTCCTCTGAATAAACTCAAGTTAAAAACTCTGGACTCAGCGGCCTCTGTGGATCTGCCATCACATAAAGTTTCCTGGTGTTTGCCAGTTTTACAGAACACGTTGATCCCTGGATGCTTCCCAGAGAGATGCGTGCTAATTAAAAGAAACAGAAGAAGAGCCTCATCAGTGGGAGAGGATTATTTCCTCCACCTGCTCGGCTGAGAGCTCAGCGTCTCTGCAGAAGAGTCTCAGAGTGAGAGCGAGTGTGAGTGACGTCAGTAATCAGAACGCGGGTTTTTATCTCTGAGTCCATGAACGAGTGCTCACACACGAGAGGGAGGCAGGCACAGCGAGGACCCGACCTATCTGACGCAGGGACGAACTCACCGACAGAGAAACTCCAGCAGGAGTTCAGATATAAAGTTTGTTTCAGGCGCTGTCCTCACTCAGCTCTGAATCATGAACATGAATCATGATGTGATACAGTTTGATTCTACTGGATTATCAGATTTGATGTGATACAGTTTGATTCTACTGGATTATCAGATTTGATGTGATACAGTTTGATTCTACTGGATTATCAGATTTGATGCGGTACAGTTTGATTCTACTGGATTATCAGATTTGATGTGATACAGTTTGATTCTACTGGATTATCAGATTTGATGCGATACAGTTCGATTCTACTGGATTATCAGATTTGATGCGATACAGTTCGATTCTATTGGGTTTGATTTAATACGATGTGATGCTTCGTGTTTTGGGTTATTTATATTCACATTTAGATTTTGTAAACCTTTTAAAACTCAAACATTTCACAAAAACAGAAAAACAACTGAATATTTATTAAATCAGCAACTTAACATTGAATGTGTCTTCAAAGAGAGCGAAGTTACAACAGGTCAAATACTTCTTTACACTACGATCCAAACGTGCTTCAGAAAGTGCTCAGAGCATCGTAAACTTCAGAGTCAGAGCGCCCCCTGCTGGACGAACAACACGATAACAATGTTTCTTAATTGCTCCAAGCATTGTTTCTAATTCCTGCTCTCTTTAACATATGTTTTTAAATTTAAATCACAGACGGGTAAAAATCAGCTCAAACTTTAAAGAGAGCTAAAGAAAAAACACTCCTCTCATCGGTTCATGTTTACATCTCCGTCTCCTCCACCTCTTCCCCTCTTCCTCTCTTGACTCTGTCTCCTCCACCTCTTCCTCTCTTCCTCTCTTGACTCTGTCTCCTCCACCTCTTCCCCTCTTCCTCTCTTGACTCTGTCTCCTCCACCTCTTCCTCTCTTCGTCTCTTGACTCTGTCTCCTCCACCTCTTCCTCTCTTCCTCTCTTGACTCTGTCACCTCCACCTCTTCCTCTCTTCCTCTCTTGACTCTGTCTCCTCCACCTCTTCCTCTCTTCGTCTCTTGACTCTGTCTCCTCCACCTCTTCCTCTCTTCCTCTCTTGACTCTGTCTCCTCCACCTCTTCCTCTCTTCCTCTCTTGACTCATCTCCTCCACCTCTTCCTCTCTTCCTCTCTTGACTCATCTCCTCCACCTCTTCCTCTCTTCCTCTCTTGACTCTGTCTCCTCCACCTCTTCCTCTCTTCCTCTCTTGACTCTGTCTCCTCCACCTCTTCCTCTCTTGACTCCGTCTCCTCCACCTCTTCCTCTCTTTAATTGATTCCTCTGGATGTTATTGGCATGACGCAGACGCCACCCTAATAAGATCTCCTCCCCTCCCTCCTGCCTTCTCTCCTCCCTCCATCCACCATCGATTTCCCATTTAAACCAGTCCCATGTGACCCCATCCACCAGTCTGCCCCCTCCTCCTCCTCCTCCTCCTCCTCCTCCTCTTCCTCCACGTACTCCTCGTTAGCATCAGAAACTCATACTTAGCCTCCTCTCCCAAGAGTCACACTCCTCTCTTTAATCAGATGCCTGTTAATTAGCCGCACACACACATGCAGCACACACACTGTAAACACACACACTGTAAACACACACTCTGTAAACACACACTCTGTAAACACACACTCTGTAAACACACACACTGTAAACTCACACACTGTAAACTCACACACTCGGTGTGACCCCTGTTTGTTGGTTCAGAGCCGTACACGTGTCGAGCTGCAGTCACCTGAGTGTTCAGAGCGGAGGAGGAAGCACAGATGGTTTTTAAATCCGCTCTGACAGGTCGCTGCTGCGTATCGTCTTCAGACTGAAGGTGTGTGGGCCGAACGCCGGGCGAACAAAGTCCCGGAAGGATTCAACGTTCACTGAAGACAAACAGGACGAACATTAAGACTGTGTGATCAGACTGCATCCTGTAAAGGTTGTTGTTCTTGTCAGTGAGGGGCACAGATCGGTATTCTGAGCGTCTGATAACAGAAAAGATGAAGATGACTTGACCTCACAGGGCGAGGGAGCTGCTGCTCTACCTCCATCCAAAACTGTCATTTTTAGTGTCATCAGCTGGGTCCTAATCCAGGGCCTGCAGCCTTCGTAGACCGGTCTGTCTGAACTGAACTGAGACGTCTGGTCCATGAACTAATCCCTGTTTACGTCACCAGCCTGCCCTGTACTTACGCTAGCTGTCATAGCTAGCTAGCATCACATGACTTAAACACAATCACCAACATTTCAACTTTCTCTGCAGTTCCCTGAGTTGGGACACAGTAGTTGTGCAGTGAATGATTCATGTAACACACAGCAACACTAAAACAATGTGGATTAAGTTGCTGGTCTTGTCATTGGAGTGTTACGACTTTAAAGAAACAAAGCATGATTATTAATTAACCATAAAAACATCCGGGTATATTTCTCTCTCCACATGACTCCACTGACAACACGTGGGAGGTGTTGCTCTACCTCTGTCTCAAAGCGTCACTTCTTCATGTTATTTCAAGTTACCTCATAAGTGGATCCATCACTAGACCAACAACTCCTGTGTTCTTCCAGCTAAATAACCTTTTTTTTTATAGTAAGTAAAGAAAGGCTCTCTTTAAAGCCACCAGACTCCTTTGACAACAACAAGTTGAGCGTTGGAGTTGCTGATCTACCTCTGTCTCCATCTATTACTCCATCATACATTTGAAAAATGAGCATTTAAAATAACTCAGCATCTGAAAAGTCTTCTCCTGCAGAATCAAAAGATAATCCTGTTTCTGAAATCACACCTTTTTCTATCTCGTGATTAATCCAATAAATACGACTCAGTAAATCTCATTTCCAAACATCGGACAGAGCGTTCCTCCAGGCGAGGTGTTCTGAGCGGTTTCAGGTGAGCGCTTTGGGCTGACCGGGACGCTCTGCATCAGATCTGATTCATGCTCTCAAGGTGAACCTGAATCAGAGAACAGAGTCCTGACAAACTTCATTACGGACGTCTGATCCTTTATTTAGGATTAATGAATGAAATCCAGCTCTGAGCTCGTCTCGCACACGTCTGCAGATCTGACCGGTTCAATGGGATTCATAAAATCAGAGATCTCAAACATGAGCTCTTCAGATTGAGGAGTTTTGTTACTGGTGCAGCTGTTGATGTTATATTTCATGACGCCTAAAGACCCGAATCATCGGCTGTCTCTGAAGTTTTCCTGCTGAAACACTTTACAAAGAGAACCTCTGAGATCTGATTCCATCCCTGAGCTCTCCCACGACGAGGCGGCGCCGAGCATACATCATCGTTTATGTGACAAACAAGTTTCCATCAGTATTTATCACAGGCCCAGTTTGTTTTCTGAGGAGTCCTCCGACGAGCACCCGGCTGAGAAATGAAAACCCTCTCATCAGACTTCAAGGAAATATTGTTCCTGCAGAATAAACGATGGCAGAGTGGAGACGTGACGAGGACATGTTGTGTTTTTATAGGAGGTCACGTTGTTCTCTCTCAGGGGAACATGGAGCTCTGATCTGCAGGTGGAGGGAGTCACTGGTTCTGGACTCTGTGTCCTTAATGTGTCACTTTCAGGACAGACGGGCAGGGAACTCTTTTAAAACATCTCCTGCTGAAACCAGAAACTCTGCACTCAGATCTATTTAAACATAATGTCTAAGTTTATGTTAATATACCATCAAACTTAGTGCACAAGACGCACTGTAAGTAGTCCTGTACAGCGGTGTGACTCGTATTTCTGTTTCCTGTTTACTGTATTTTACCTGCAGGATGTTAAAGAAGCCAGCGTGTTCTTCACTGTGCATGCATGATGGATAGAGAGGGAGGTTCAGCAGGCTGTCTGCTTCTTTCTACCGTACACGTAGCATGCAGGGCGGCTACAAAGAGCTGCACGTCTGCACAGAGACTGCACATTGCAGATGCAGGGACACACTTTAAACCTTTCCCCCTCTGTGAGCCGCTCAGAAACAGACCACGTCTCATAGACTGGGGGACTTATATTCTGGATTCTGTGGTATAAGACAGGAGGATAACGTTCAGGTTACTTCAAACAGCAGGTACTCAGGCGGTATGATGGGCTTGTTGGCGGTATACTAGTCTAGATGAGTCGAGCAGTTCTGTGTTCAAATGTTAGCGTCATTATCTTTATGGTTGCGTCTGAAAACAGAAGTGATGTCTGCAGAGAAAGACCAGAAACAGCTGCAGGACACGGGAGCTGCTGATCCGCCGTCCTGGTGAGTTTGAGTTAAGTTGGTAGTTTAGGGTTCGGGAGGGTTTCTTCGGGTCCAGCAGATTCTTTCTGAAGCAGTGTTGTAGTCGATTCACCAAACCTGGAGTCTAAGTCGAGTCCTGAGTCCTTCGTGTTCAAGTCCAAGTCACCAGAGAAGAATGTGACCTGAGTCAGAGTCTAGTCCTGTTGGTTCTACATGCATGTTGCAGGTGAGCACAGTTATAAACTGCCCCACAATCAACAGATAACTAGAACTAGTGCCTGCTATAAGAATCGAGTCCTTCACGCCATTTTCCGAACCATGAGTCTGACATTGGACCTCAGGACCTCCGGAGAGCTGGACTCATGTGACCGAGGTTTCCCCTTCTGTAATCCCTGAATCCAGGATTCTCCTCCTCCTCCTCTCCTCATCCATGTTGTCTTTCTGGTCCTCTGAAAACCTCTGACCTGTTGACTCCAGGCCTGGCTCCGCTCATCATGACTTTGGTTTGTTGTTGTAGTTAAGTGAAATACGATCTGGTGATAACACAGAGTGTTTTATTCTGAAAATTAACCGGATGTTTTCATTTTGTTTTGGTGAAACCTGACTTCCTGTCCCGCTCCATCTGCTCTGTTGAGATTGATGCGTCGTGCTCCGGCATCCGGCACAAATAGAAGGCTTGTGGATCTGATCCGATTCCTTTCTGGAATGATGTCAGACTCTTAGACCTGAGCCTGTCAGGGACTAAAACAAGACCTGTTAGTGGACTCACTTTGATCCATGGAGGATTATGTTGCACCGGGTTTGAGAAACACAGCGATGCCTCTTTGAGTTTTGGAACTTTGATGCAGCAGGAGTTTGTTGGTGGTGGGTTTTACTCCAAACTCGTCTGCAGCTCTTCTATAAGGTCACACGGCTTCACTAAACTCCCTCTGTGATGAGAGGGTGAAGTTTTTAATGCACATTCATTCATCTTTGAACTTCCCCTTGAGGGACCAGCCCGGTTTTTGTGAATTGAATTCTCCATGCATGAAGAAATGAGCATGAAAAGCAAACTGATGAAAACAGGTGGTATTCTGTGTTCACTCTCAGACGGAGATCCTGATCCTGCCCCTCTCTCGTAGCGTGATCTCTTTGTTGTGGTAAGTTATGAGCAGGGAGTAAATATCCAGAGAAAACGGACTGCTGTGGTTATTAGATCAGCACCAAGTCTCTCTGGAGTAATCCTCCTGCTATTGTCAGATAATCAGGAGTGATGTCCTGATAGCGAAGGCTCCTCCGGCCCTCTGGGAGTCATGAGATCAACACTGATGTATGATTTGTGGAGCTGTGTCTGTAAACTCTGCTGCATGTCGCTTTGACCCCGATTACTCCACCTCCAGGAAGAAGTGATGAATTTAAAGACTTATGGACGCCCAGCTTTTAATTATGAGGGAGGGAGGAGGGAGGGAGGAGGGAGGGAGGAGGGAGGGAGGGAGGGAGGAGAGGGGTTCTGGTAAATTAAGCAGGCAGTGGTGGGAACGTCTGTCCTCCTGTTCGAGCAGATCGCCCTGCAGCCAAATTCTGCTAAACTCTGGCTGCACCCGCCTGAATATAAACCGCACCGCTCTCTCTCTGACTCATGATATCACACACACACACACACACACACACACACACACACACACACACACACACACACACACACACACACCAGCAGCAGCAGCATACGCCGTCTGTTCACACCTGCTCCAACCAGAGCCGACGACACTCCGACTCTGTCACCTCGTTAGCGCTCCGGAAGCAGCCATGGTGGCGTCGGCGGCTCTGCTTCCTCAGTGACATCGTGTTCATCGATCTGACGCCGCCTCAGGACTTTAGCTGCGTGTCATTCCTCACTTCACTTTAAAACACCCCCTTCTTTTTCTTCCCCTCCTCCGGCCGCTGAATCCGGTCTTGTTGCACCTCTCTGACTTCAGGGGGATGAACCTGTGGAGCGACTCTGACTCCGCGTCCTCGCTCTGCAGACACAGACTCTGAAACATCCCCCAGCCCTGTTTTCTCATTCCCCTCAGCTGTAAGAACCGCAGGCTGAGCCGCCACAGACGCTCAAGGACTACCGCAGTCCTCCCAACACACACACACACACACTCCCCCACACACACTCCTACACACACGCACATAAGTCGTACAGCAATGAAACACTCACCAGTGGAAGCAGCATCCATCACGTCCCATGCAGCAGCAGATATTCAGCAGGTATTCCTGGCATGGCTGCAGCAGAGTGTGTGTGTGTCTGTGTGTGTGTGTGTGTGTGTGTGTCTGTCTGTGTGTTTCTGTGTGTGTGTGTGTGTGTGTGTGTGTGTTTAAAGCACACAGCGATGCATGTTAACATCCAGAAGCAGCAGCAGCAGATATTTTCCTGTTTTTCCTCGAGTATCTCCAAGAACCAGCGTCTCCTCTCTTCTCCGCTCAGCAGCTACAGAGATATGAGGAGAGAGAGAGAGAGAGAGAGAGAGGGAGGGAGAGGGAGAGAGAGAGACAGAGAGAGAGAGAGAGAGAGAGAGAGGGAGGGAGGGAGGGAGAGAGAGAGAGAGAGACAGAGAGAGAGAGAGAGAGAGAGAGAGGGAGGGAGGGAGAGAGGAGAGAGAGAGAGAGAGAGAGAGAGACAAGGGAGAGAGAAGGGAGAGAGATACAGAGAGTGAATGATAGCTTGTGTTTGTCAGTCCTCTATCCTCTCTCTCTCTCTCCTCTGCTGTTGGAGAGGAGATCATCCATCACTCTATCACACACACACACACACACACACACTAATACACACATCGATGTGATCCAGCTCCCCAGAGAGCGTCCAATGAGTGCTCAGCTCTGCGGCTGTGAGGGAATCCGATTGGCTCGGCGAGTTGTCAATCAGCCACCACCCTCCTGTATCCCCACGGCAACGGAGAGGAGGGGAGGAGGGATGAAGAAGGAGAGGATTAAGGGGAGGAATATGAGGAAGAGGACGACGGAGGATGAAAAACTGGGAATTGTGTTTTAAGTTGTGACGTAGAAACAACGAGGACTCGACACAGAGCTGAGTTTGTTCTTTAATTCGCTGAAGTTCCTCAAACGGCCACAAGAGGCTGGATCTGAAAGTAGGAGACCCAACATCAAGGAAAGACAGGATCCCAGTGTGTCAGTCTGAGCCTATAGCAGCATAACTAAGAGCTGGTCCAAGCCTGATCCAGCTCTAACTATAAGCTTTATCAAAAAGGAAAGTTTGAAGCCTACTCTTAAAAGTAGAGAGGGTGTCTGCCTCCCGGACCCGGACTGGTAGAGAAGTCTGATTCAGTTTCTACTCTCAGTCAGACTCTGTTCTAGGAGCTCCCTGCCCTTCCATTTCCTACATGAAACACCAAACCTTGAGGCAGGGAGAGCACACCTCCCCTCTTTCATGAGCATACATGAAAGGCCCAGGCAGGGAGAGCATCAGCAAAGACCCCCGGGGTACAGAACAGAGCGAGCATCAGTGATGAAACATATGACACTGATGAAATCAGACACAGCAGAAAGGAGGAGCAGACTTTAACCCTCCGTCCAGCAGGGGGAGACATTACGCTCTGAATGAGCTTTTTTGGGAAACTTTGAGTATAGAGCTCCTGAAACCTGCCGCAGCGTCCTCAGCTCCGCCTCCATGGATTTATTTTTGCTGCTTTTACTTCCTTCTGACATGGATTAAGGATTTGTGGCGCCCCATGTACAGAATCCACAATCCACATCGCACAGGTTGCAGGATTGATTCCCGGTCTTCACTCTCTCTCCTCACGTCTCCTGTCTCTCTCAAATATCAGCCCAAAAAATAATCCTTAAAGCCGACGAGAGACTGAGAGAGAGAGTCTGGTAATCAAAGAGGAGTGATCCTTGGAAACATCTGTGCATCAGGTCTGAAGCAGAGCGGAGCCTGATGCACAGACGGCGTCTCCCTGAACAGAGCTGTTCACACTTTACCGCCGCCGCCGCTCGCTCGTATGACTTTTATTCGCCCGTGTTTTCCTGTTTGGGTTTTATGCTCATTGCCTTTTATCTGTTTACTGCCTCCTCAGGTCCCCCAGGAACCCCAAGCAGAAGATCATCAAGCGGGTCATTGGCCTGGAGGGAGACTTCATCAGGTAGGCTGCAGCCCCCCTCCTCCTCCTCCTCCTCCTCCCCCTCATCCTCCTCCTCCTCCTCCTCCTCTTCCTCCTCATCCTCCTCCTCTTCCTCCTCCTCTTCCTCATCCTCCTCATCCTCCTCCTCCTCCTCCTCATCCTCCTCATCCTCCTCCTCCTCCTCCTCCTCTTCCTCCTCCTCCTCCCCTCCTCCTCCTCTTCCCCCTCCTGTCCTCTTCCTCCCCCCCCACACCTCCTCCTCCCCTCCTCCTCCTCTTCCTCCTCCTCTTCCTCCTCCTCTTCCCCCTCCTCATCCTCCTCCTCCTCCTCCTCCTCATCCTCCTCCTCCTCCCCCTCCTCTTCCTCTTCCTCCTCCTCCTCCTCCTGCTCCTCCTCCTCTTCCTCCTCTTCCTCCTCCTCCTCCTCCCCCTCCTCCTCCTCCTCCTCCCCCTCATCCTCCTCCTCCTCCCCCTCCTCTTCCTCTTCCTCCTCCTCCTCCTCCTGCTCCTCCTCCTCTTCCTCTTCCTCCTCCTCCTCCTCCCCCTCATCCTCCTCCTCCTCCCCCTCCTCTTCCTCTTCCTCCTCCTCCTCCTCCTGCTCCTCCTCCTCTTCCTCCTCTTCCTCCTCCTCCTCCTCCTCCTCCTCCTCCTCCTCCTCCTCTGATAGAGGAGCTCATATGTTTGATATCACAGCTGTATTGTAATAAACTGAAGGTTTCCTGAGGTTGTAGGGAAACAGCAGCCTGTTAGTCAGAGCCTCCTCCTCTCCCTCCTCCTCCTCCTCCTCCTTCTCCTGCTCCTCCTCCTCTTCCTCCTCCTCTTCCTCCTCCTCCTCCTCCTCCTCCTCCTCCTCCTCCTCCTCCTCCTCCTCTCCCTCCTCCTCCTCCTCCTCCTCCTGCTCCTCTTCCTCTTCCTCCTCCTCCTCCTCCTCCTCTTCCTCTTCCTCCTCCTCCTCCTCCTCCTCCTCCTCCTCCTCCTCTGATGAAGGAGCTCATATGTTTGATATCACAGCTGTATTGTAATAAACTGAAGGTTTCCTGAGGTTGTAGGGAAACAGCAGCCTGTTAGTCAGAGCCGGGTCTCGTCTAATCACATCACCCCTCAGTGAAGAGGTTCACTCCATCAGACTGAGGTCTAATCAGATTAACTGGCATCACCTGGTGGCAAAAATAAATCACTGCTCTGCTCCGGAGCTAACTCTAAATACTCAGGGAGAGGAACATGCAGGGTTTAAAGACTCATAACGTTCAGTCTGTGCTGCAGGGAACAGAACAGGAACTCTGGGTTCACCTTCAGGATGTGTGATTTAAAGAGGCAGAGAAACACCGGAGGAACTGGGAGAGAGCTTTAGGTGGATTTATGGTGGAGAGCACTTAATACGGCGCCCTCTATAGAAGAAAAACAAAGAGACTGATCTCAAGCAGGCGGGAAAAACTAGTGTTTAACAGATCAGACAGAAATACTCCATTTATCCCAGGGAGGGAAAATCAAAATATTAATAGAAGAAGGAATAAAACAAGATATAAATACAAATGAAATAAAATAAAATAAAACGAAACGAAATGAAATGAAAATTTAAAAATAAACTAAATCAAATAAAGATTAAATCAAATAAAATAGAATAAGATAGAATAATAATAAAGGATATCCAGAAGCACAGTTAGAATTATCTATGTACAAAAGCTCTGAGAATGAAGGAGATAATTTAAAGATGTTAAGTTTGTTAAAGTTAGAAAATAATTATTATAATTTTATTTAGAGAGCATAAAAGGAAGATAAAGAAATAAAATATATTTTAAAATAAATAAAATTCCTGTAAAATAACTTGAATTATTTAAAAATATATTAAATATATCATTTCTATATTTATTATAAATCTTAGTGGCATAAACTAAAAAAAAATCTGCATAAATTTGAGCAAAAATATTCTTCAAATTCTTAAACAAATGGATATTTGAGGGGAAAACAAACTGAGCAACACCAAGTATTTTGAGGTCAAATTTTAAGCTGGAATTTCACAAGTGCTTTCAAGTCTTTAAGCTCATGTCTAAAAATATCAATGTAATGATTAAGTCTACGCAAACACGGATATTTCCAAAACCGATTTTAAAACTATCTCTTTGTTTTAAGAGGAAAATCCTGTCCGCTCCAGAGATGTGTTTTTAATATTTCTGTGTCAAGGCAGCTTTTTGTGCTTTAGATTTGTGGATGAAATTAAGCGGCTGATGTTCTGTCGGCCGAGCTGGCTCCGAACAGGAACAGGAATTAAACTCCTTCACTGTAAAACAGAACCATGCAGGACGCTTTAAGTTCTGTCCTAACGAGGCTAATATGAGATTGAAGCGTCATGATCAGTGTTGAACCGTGTTACAGCAGCATCTCAGAGCACACTCTGCTGGAGTCTGAAAATTAAGGGTTATTTTCTCCCCTGGTGGGAGATCTGTGTGTTTAAGAGAACTTCTCTGGAGGAGTTTCACTCTTCAGACTTAACGTCGGCATGAAATTGGTCTTGAATTGCATTTAAACTGACATTAAGAACACATTAAGGTGAGGGTGCAGAAAGCTATTCTTATTCCTGGATGAGAGCAGGGTCTGTGTGTGAGTGTGTGTGTGTGTGTGTGTGTGTGTGTGTGTGTGTGAGTTTGTGAGTGTGTTTGTGTGTGTGTGTGTGTGAGTGTGTTTGTGTGTGTGTGTGTGTGTGTGTGTGTGTGTGTGAGTGTGTTTGTGTGTGTGTGTGTGTGTGTGTGTGTGAGTGTGTTTGTGTGTGTGTGTGTGTGTGTGTGTGTGTGAGTTTGTGAGTGTGTTTGTGTGTGTGTGTGTTTGTGTGTGTGTGTGTGTGAGTTTGTGAGTGTGTTTGTGTGTGTGTGTGTGTGTGTGTGTGAGTGTGTTTGTGTGTGTGTGTGTGTGTGTGTGTGTGTGAGTGTGTTTGTGTGTGTGTGTGTGTGTGTGAGTGTGTTTGTGTGTGTGAGTTTGTGAGTGTGTTTGTGTGTGTGTGTGTTTGTGTGTGTGTGTGTGTGTGTGTGTGTGAGTTTGTGAGTGTGTTTGTGTGTGTGTGTTTGTGTGTGTGTGTGTGTGTTTGTGTGTGTGTGTGTGTGTGAGTGTGTGTGTTTGTGTGTGTGTGTGTGTGTGTGTGAGTGTGTGTGTTTGTGTGTGTGTGTGTGTGTGTGAGTGTGTGTGTTTGTGTGTGTGTGTGTGAGTTTGTGAGTGTGTTTGTGTGTGTGTGTGTGTGTTTGTGTGTGTGTGTGTGTGAGTTTGTGAGTGTGTTTGTGTGTGTGTGTTTGTGTGTGTGTGTGTGTGTGTGTGTGTTTGTGTGTGTGTGTGTGTGTGAGTGTGTGTGTTTGTGTGTGTGTGTGTGTGTGAGTGTGTGTGTTTGTGTGTGTGTGTGTGTGTGTGAGTGTGTGTGTTTGTGTGTGTGTGTGTGAGTTTGTGAGTGTGTTTGTGTGTGTGTGTGTGTGTTTGTGTGTGTGTGTGTGTGTGTGTGTGTGTGCGTGTGTGTGTGTGTGTGTGTTTGTGTGTGTGTGTGTGAGTTTGTGAGTGTGTTTGTGTGTGTGTGTGTGTGAGTGTGTGTGTGTGTGTGTGTGTGTGTGTGTGTGTGTGTGTGTGTGAGAGAGGGAGTCATGCTCTTCTCTCTGGATTTCCTGCAGGAGGCGGAGTTGTTCTCGGCTCCGTTACTCGGCGTTCTCGTGAGGAGATGAGCGGCACGGTTCAGATAATGAGTCTCAGCAGGAGGGCAGATCAGGCCGGAGATGCTGGCTCTGATACAGCGGCTCCTCTGAAGACTCACCGTCTGATTGTCAGACATTCTTTTATTCATAACAGAGACCATCGTGTGCTTGGTTTGTCTCTCTGACCATTAGCATGCAGTCTCTTTCATTTTTCACCCTTTCATACGAACACGGATCTGCAGACACGGATCTGCAGACACGGATCTGCAGACACGGACTCTGCAGACTCTAACACACCAAACTTCTGACTGAAGAGTGAAAGACATGATCAGAGACACGAGCTTTACTACAACAAACCGTCATGATGAGCAGAGCCAGGCCTGGAGTCAACAGGTCAGAGGTTTTCAGAGGACCAGAGAGACAACATGGATGAGGAGAGGAGGAGGAGGAGAATCCTTGATTCAGGGATTACTGCAGGGGAAACCTCGGTCACATGACTCCAGCTGTCCGGAGGTCCTGCTTCAGGCGTCTTTAGTCTGAACCTCAGAGTCACTCAGAGAGAGAAACCATCACAGTGACAGGAAACACGCGCCTCCCAGAAGACCCACAAACACATCAGGCCTCAGATCTGCAGCAGCATGCATGGAGTCCGCATCAGACCCACAGAGGAGCGCTCACAGTATCATAACATCATCATGTGATTCATCCCGGCAGCTGTTTGTGTCAGAGGTCACCGGCCGGGAGCGGATGAATAATTAACAGACCTGTGATGGTTTCCTGGCGGAGTTGGCGCTGATGACACCGGCTGTCAGGGTGTGTTGTCCTACACGGACCAGGTCTGCATAAATCACAGCTCAGGTTTTAATCCGGCCTCACGGGCCAGAACGGGGATTGTTTCACAGATTCATCTCCAGACAGAGAGGCCTAGGCTGAACATAAATCTCCCCCTGCTCTCCGTCGGGCCGGAGGGAGCTGAGTGTTGACTGCAGCGGTGCAGGAGCATCTGCAATGAGCTAATGGTAACACATAAATAAAGTTTATTTGACTGTAAAACCATTATACAGGCCGAGATCCAGCAGGAGGCGGCCACCACTGACACGGAAAGTCACTCCTACTCAAACAAAGTGATGCTCTCTGAAAACACACAGATCTGCTCTCTGAAGGAACCAACGCTGATGAACTGAGGAGACGAGGACAGAGGAGACGAGGACAGGGCGGCTCGCTCGGACCTGACGAGAGTCCGCTGGTCATAATGTCAGATTTAAGTCTTACAACCATCAGATTGTCATCCAGTTACCCTGATCTGTTGCTGCAGGAAACTTTGTGGGGTTTTGAAAGTCTCATTAAATCTGAACCAGGGTCTAAATGTAGTAATCTCCTCCTGAAAGCCCCTGCTCCCAAAGGTCCAGGATCTTTGGGGGCGGGGCCTGCAATGCTGGACATTTCTGATTGGTAGAGTACCCACAGTATTTTTTTCTCATCACATCTCAAACACCTGCGATTCACTTGGTTTAATAACTCCTGAACATCGGTCTTCTCTGAGCCTGATAGTGTGAATGCGTCTCTCCTCCCGGTGTTCCGATTTTCAAATTGACCCTGTAAACTGGAGACCTTCAGCTGAACGTGTCAGTGTTTGTGGAGTTTACACAGCTGTTGAAACACAGAGGGAGTTCCTGGGAATGCAAACTAGTTTAGTTTTTATTAAGATTTCAAAATATCCTCATCAGATATTTAATGATGGTCTAAAGACGTTTATGAGGGATGCATCCCGCTGAGAGTCTCCAGTTAACAGGGTCGCTGTTTAAACCAGAACACCGGCTGATTTCTGACACCTCTTTAAAATCTGTTTTCTTTAAGTCGAGCGTTTCAGACGTTTTGAATCCTCTTTGTCTCGAGACCTCCTTCAACGTGTTGATTCAAAAACAGCACAAGAGGAATCTCCTTCATGCTAACAGGCTAACTGTAGTGTCGCCCATGATGATGTTAGCCTGTCCATCTCCTTCTATGGTGTCATCTTTGTCTTACTGCCCTCTACTGGCCTGATTGGCATAATCTTCCCAGGACTTCACCCCTCTGCCGAAACACAGACACTAATGGGGGCCACAGGAACCGTGTTAAAAACTCCATCATGTTGTTTTTAAAACAACTTTAAGTCAATGATAACAATGTAAAGACATTCTATCTAGTGTGTTCATCCAAATGCAACATTTTGCAACTTTTAGATTCATTATTCTAATAAATTCTGCTCTTGATTTCCACTCTTTGAGGCTCTTACCTTCTAAAAGTTTGGTGTTTAGCCCTCACTGAATAACTCCACTCAGGTCAGGACTAAACTGTCCTCGAATACTGAATCAACTTCTGCCTTGTTCCCTTCCCTCACTTCTCAGGGACACCACATACATCAGGCTGAATGAAGCGTTTCTTAAAAATACTCTCTTCCTGTGAGGGTAAACAAAGGTGTGAGGTGTGTTTACTCCTGCCTTTTTAAAGAGTTGTTCCTGTTCTTCAGAGATCCTTACAACACAGAAAGGAAGTTTTAACATTCGGACCAGATAAATGTGTTCAATGTTCATTTAACTAACCCCAAGTATATAGTTTATTACCTGTATTCTCTCTTACTGATCTTCCAGTTGTGTAAGATGCTCGATTGGGGTGCCGTTGGCCTAGCGGTCTAATCGCGCCCCATAATGGCTGTGCACATTAGAGATCTTGGGGTTGTAAAGTCTGGACGGTGAGGAGCAGGTTTCCCTCTCCATGTGAGCTGCTTCAGTTTCTCTGCAAAAATTTAGACTGAGGAGAAATTTGTCTGGAAGGTGTTAGCTGATGTCGGATCAAATCTTCGGTACGATCACCTCTTTCGTTTCATTACGGTTAATCATCGGGTTTTAAATCATCCCCCCGGCGTCTCCTCCTGTCGCCGCCTCCTCACTGTAACAAAGATCTGATGTGAGGAAACACTGAGACTAATGAACACAGAGGAGGAGGAGGAGGTGTGTGTCTCCTCCTGTCGCCGCCTCCTTATTGTAACAAAGATCGGATGTGAGGAAACACTGAGACTAATGAACACAGAGGAGGAGGAGGAGGTGTGTGTCTCCTCCTGTCGCCGCCTCCTTATTGTAACAAAGATCTGATGTTAGGACACACTGAGACTAATGAACACAGAGGAGGAGGAGGAGGAGGAGGAGGAGGAGGAGGTGTGTGTCTCCTCCTTTCGCCGCCTCCTCATTGTAACAAAGATTTGATGTTAGGACACACTGAGACTAATGAACACAGAGGAGGAGGAGGAGGTGTGTGTCTCCTCCTGTCGCCGCCTCCTCACTGTAACAAAGATCGGATGTGAGGACACACTGAGACTAATGAACACAGAGGAGGAGGAGGAGGAGGAGGAGGAGGAGGAGGAGGAGGAGGAGGTGTGTGTCTCCTCCTGCAGCCGCTCCTCTCAGGTCACGGTGTTTATGAGGAGAAGGTCCGACGCCCTTCATCATCCCTGCAGACGGTTATAGGCCCGTTCCAGCTCTGATTTATCCGTTAGCAGGGGAACATTGTGAGTTATAGCCTCAGTGACTTTTTAAATGGAAATTTGTCTGCGATTCTTAATGCGAGTGTGTACGCGCCGGTCCAGGAGGCCGGCCGACCGAAGAGGCCTTGGATACATAAATATTGATTTAGCAACAGCAGCTGAATTTACTGACTCACAAAGAAGAAACAAGCTGGGACCTCTTTGCAGGAATAAAAAAGGTTACAGCCCACATGACACCGATTCTGAGCAACATCTGAGACAGGAAGGGTGTGAAAACCCAGCAACAACAAGGACGGTGGACTTCACTGGACTCTTCATTTATTTAAGTCTTAGATCTGGTGTAGGGTGGATCCATTCCTTTAAACCTTAACTACATGAGCCCACCTTACATACTGTCCTAACTTTTGGAGGGATTCTGTATTTGGCAAAATAAAGATACCATAAAACTCATTTTGTAAATTTGTAGCCCAGGCTTTTATTCGGGGCAGGCCTCAATATGAGACAGAACTTTCACTTTCGACTTTGTTTCCATCTTGAAGGCAGGACAAGTATTAAAGTTCCCCCTACGCTCCCCTGTAGATCCTTTATCTTCTTCGTGATAAACTTGAAGGAGACTTTAACGTGGATTAATGGATTTATTTGTGTTTACGCTCCAGCTGATCGTTAACTCTCCTCCTTACACGGTCGGGTTTTCACCGTCGTTCTTGTTCGTAACTTTAAGTTCAGCTGAGTTTCCTCTAGTCTTACCAACAAACTACATCAAAAACTTACCACTCTGTATGTGGGGCACGCTTAGACCGCTAGGCCAACGGCGCCCCGACTTTCTCATTCTAAGCTGGTTATTTCTTGTTTTTTTGTATTTTCTGACCTGTTGTCTTTTGGTGTGGCGTCATTGTAAAGACGCCCAACCCTCAATGACTTTAGAGCTTAAATAAAGGTAATAATCAACAGAACAGGATCTTCCTGAAGTCTTTAGTTGCCTGAACTTGAAAGACCAAGAGCGTTTACGTCCCACTGTTTACTCCATGCCGCTTCTGTGATTGGTAAATTACTAATTAAATAATACTGACCAAATCAGCTGCTAAAGAATACCAAATCCCAAAGTTTTTTGCTGCTCATTTGGGAGAACATTGAGACCTCATTTAGTCTTTAATACCCCAAAATATGTAAAACTGTGATCCGCGGTTTGAAAGAACAGAGATCTGTCTGTAGCGATGTAAATCTGAGGAGTAAATCTAACTTCCAAACACTCACAGGAGAGAACTTAGTTCAAAGTTTGCTCCTAAAATGTTGTAAATGAAAATACAGGCACCAGAAAGGCTTCTTTTTGGTTTAGTGAAACTCAGACTGGAGAGACGAGAGATATTTGGTCATTCGAATACGTCGACAGAAAATCAAACGTCTTTGAACAAACTCTCACAGATCCTCAGGTTTCAGTGCCCGGAGAAGGACGGACAAAGACAGGGGGTTAAAATCTGTTTACTCTCTTCTCTTCAGGACTCTGAGCTTCAAGCAAAGATACGTACGAGTCCCCGACGGTCACTTCTGGATCGAGGGGGATCATCACGGACACAGTATGGACAGCAACAGCTTCGGACCGGTAAGACCCGAACACATCAGTCAGTCCTTACAACCATCCACATTTAAAAAGTTAAAGATCACTTTATAACACATATTTATGACTGTTATTAAAATGCTGCAGAGTAAAGGAAGAAATCCAGTCGTCTACGTACGGTGGTAACTTCACTCTCATAAAGGTGGTTAAAAATAAATCTCATTAAAGTAAATTTAACTTCTTCATTTAAAGTTTGGGGTAAATTTACATACACAGAGTCTGAAGTCTTCAAACTCAAGACATGAATTAAATCAACTTAAGCTCCAGCTGGTGAGGAACATTTTGGGTGTCACAAAAAACGTTCTCCTCAGACTCTCTCCAAACAGAGCCGGTCTAGACCTTACTCTGTTCTATTATTAACAAAGACCCAACATCAAGACCAGATCAGATCCAGTCCCATCTTCCAGACAGGACTCAGTCTGATCTCATCTTAATCCACCATGAGCAGAGACCTTTGCAGCATTTAGCAAGTTACAGTGGCAAGGACAAACTTCCTTTAACAGGCAGAAACCTCCAGCAGGACCAGACTCATGTTAGACACACATCTGCTGAGACCGTGTTGGAGAGAGGGATAGAGGGAGAGGAAGAGAGAGAGAGATGATAGTGGGGAGACGGATAGTAGTAGTTGTAGCAGCTGGAGTCTGGACCACGTCCACAGCAGCAGAGATCCAGAGGAACCTACGAGACAAGGGAGCTCAGGGACTCCAGAAAGGTCTATGGTTAGTACCTTTAATGGGACAGGAAGAGTTAAAGTGAGAGACAGGCAGAGAGAGGAGAGAGAGGGAAAGACAGGATCCCAGTGTGTCAGTCTAAGCCCATAGCAGCAGAACTAAGACCTGGTCCAAGCCTGATCCAGCTCTAACTATAAGCTTTATCAAAAAGGAAAGTTTGAAGCCTACTCTTAAAAGTAGAGAGGGTGTCTGCCTCCCGGACCCTGACTGGTAGATGATTCCAAAGGAGAGGGGCCTGAGAACTGAAGGCTCTACCTCCCATACTACTTTCAGAGACTTTAGGTACGATGAGCAGGCCTGCATGTTGGAGCGTAGAGGTCTAGAGGGGCCTGATAGCTGAAGGCTCTATAGCACATAAATCGAGTTGGACCAGATCTGACTTCTTCTGTTTTTAAATTCTGAATTTGAAATCTTTATAAAGTCTTTAAATACCTGAATCCTCGTCTGTATTTCAGCGTTCTGCGAGGTAGAAAATAACAGTCTTCGTGTATTAAGTCTCCGCCTGAGACTGCTGAGGTTTCTTCAGATATAAAATCATCCTGTGTTTGACAAAAGGGTCTGTCTTGAGCGATCTATCCGAGCCAATCTAAAGTTTTTTGTTTCCATTCTTCATTTGGACCCCATCGTTTTTTAATTCAAAGACTTTATAAAGGTCCAGGTCTGCCTCCCGTCCCTGCAGGAGAGTCATGTTCGTGTTTGTAGAGCAGAGTCAGGCGGAAAAAGGACAAAAGCTGAGTGTCTATAAATGTGAGTGTTTGTGTGTCTCATGTCCCAGGTCAGGGTTTACCTGAATCCGCTCCTGGCTGAGTAAGGCTCTGCAGTAATCTGAAGGAGACTGAGGCAACAGATGATGTTTCCTGTTTCATGTCTGGTTCTGTGCAGACGATGATGATGATGAGTGTGTTACAGGCTGAGGATGAGGAGTGTGTTACAGGCTGAGGATGAGGAGTGTGTTACAGGCTGAGGATGAGGAGTGTGTTACAGGCTGAGGATGAGGAGTGTGTTACAGGCTGAGGATGAGGAGTGTGTTACAGGCTGACGATGAGGAGTGTGTTACAGGCTTAGGATGAGGAGTGTGTTACAGGCTGAGGATGAGGAGTGTGTTACAGGCTTAGGATGAGGAGTGTGTTACAGGCTGAGGATGAGGAGTGTGTTACAGGCTTAGGATGAGGAGTGTGTTACAGGCTGAGGATGAGGAGTGTGTTACAGGCTGAGGATGAGGAGTGTGTTACAGGCTGAGGATGAGGAGTGTGTTACAGGCTGAGGATGAGGAGTGTGTTACAGGCTGAGGATGAGGAGTGTGTTACAGGCTGAGGATGAGGAGTGTGTTACAGGCTGAGGATGAGGAGTGTGTTACAGGCTGAGGATGAGGAGTGTGTTACAGGCTGAGGATGAGGAGTGTGTTACAGGCTGAGGATGAGGAGTGTGTTACAGGCTTAGGATGAGGAGTGTGTTACAGGCTGAGGATGAGGAGTGTGTTACAGGCTGAGGATGAGGAGTGTGTTACAGGCTGAGGATGAGGAGTGTGTTACAGGCTGAGGATGAGGAGTGTGTTACAGGCTGAGGATGAGGAGTGTGTTACAGGCTTAGGATGAGGAGTGTGTTACAGGCTGAGGATGAGGAGTGTGTTACAGGCTGAGGATGAGGAGTGTGTTACAGGCTGAGGATGAGGAGTGTGTTACAGGCTGAGGATGAGGAGTGTGTTACAGGCTGAGGATGAGGAGTGTGTTGCAGGCTGACGATGAGGAGTGTGTTACAGGCTTAGGATGAGGAGTGTGTTACAGGCTGAGGATGAGGAGTGTGTTACAGGCTGAGGATGAGGAGTGTGTTACAGGCTTAGGATGAGGAGTGTGTTACAGGCTGAGGATGAGGAGTGTGTTACAGGCTGAGGATGAGGAGTGTGTTACAGGCTGATGATGATGAGTGTGTTACAGGCTGAGGATGATGATGATGATGAAGAGGAGTGTGTTACAGGCTGAGGATGATGATGATGATGAAGAGGAGTGTGTTACAGGCTGAGGATGAGGAGTGTGTTACAGGCTGAGGATGAGGAGTGTGTTACAGGCTGAGGATGAGGAGTGTGTTGCAGGCTGAGGATGAGGAGTGTGTTACAGGCTGAGGATGATGATGATGATGAAGAGGAGTGAGTTACAGGCTGAGGATGAGGAGTGTGTTACAGGCTGAGGATGAGGAGTGTGTTGCAGGCTGAGGATGAGGAGTGTGTTACAGGCTGAGGATGAGGAGTGTGTTACAGGCTGAGGATGAGGAGTGTGTTACAGGCTGAGGATGATGATGATGATGATGATGATGAAGAGGAGTGTGTTACAGGCTGAGGATGATGATGATGATGATGATGATGATGATGAAGAGGAGTGTGTTACAGGCTGAGGATGAGGAGTGTGTTACAGGCTGATGATGATGATGATGATGATGAAGAGGAGTGTGTTACAGGCTGATGATGATGATGATGATGATGATGATGATGAAGAGGAGTGTGTTACAGGCTGAGGATGAGGAGTGTGTTGCAGGCTGAGGATGAGGAGTGTGTTACAGGCTGATGATGATGATGATGATGATGATGAAGAGGAGTGTGTTACAGGCTGATGATGATGATGATGATGATGATGATGAAGAGGAGTGTGTTACAGGCTGAGGATGTTTCCGCCTGCTGCGTCTTCTCCTCCAAACATCAAGATTTCATTAACGCTGCTCGGCCTCGTCTCAGTGCAGAAACACGATCCACATCCTGGCTCTGACTCCGCCTCTCTGCGTGCTGTTTGTAGTTCGCCCCTCTCGGATGCAGCCGTATGAAAGTTTAAAGAGAGGAGGTTCTGTTTGCTATGGAGAGCACACCTCAAACTAGACAGAAGACCAGGGTCTGGGGCTGAGAGAGATCCAGCCGAGGAGATCAGAAGAAATCCTCTCAGATCTCAGACCCAGGACACGTGGGCTCAGAGCTCAGCTGGATTTACAGATCCCTCTGCAGAGACGTGAAGCATTGATAGTTGGTAAACAGGAAGTGATGCATTTAAGATTCAAACACTTTGACTTTCTCTTACATTGAGAAAATGTAATGCAGAATTTAATTTGCTGTCTTAAAAGAAAAGCTGAATTGTTGAGCTGAAATGCTTTATTTTGAAAATACTTTCTTTAAAGCTCCAGTGAGGAACTTTTGGTGTTGATTTTGGCGCCCCCTGTGGCCAAAGGTCAGATCAGTAAATTTGACGTGTGGCGTTTCAGTGAGAAACGAGTTGGAAAGGGAGAGGGTCAAATCTTGAGCTTGGGCTGCCGGCTTTACAAGGAAGGTAGGATTTAACCTCTGAGCTAAACCAGCAGGTCTTACCCTCACCTTTCTAAAAAAGTTCTGATGTGTGAGAGCTGAAAGTTTCCCTCCAGTATTATAACTTTGAAAAATATGAAATGAAAGAAAACAGAGAGGAGTGAACATTTCACGCCAGCGGATCCCGCTCTGTGCGACGTATGGCCCAGTAAAGGGTTTCAATGCGCCATAAATAAGACTTCTGTTGAGTCCACAGCGCAGAATGACCATCATACATCTTAGGACGGGTCGATACTGATTGTGGATCGATGTCAGAGAGAGAGCTGGAGCTCAGTTCAGATGTCTGCGTCTTCAGAGCTTCATATTGAATCAGAGATAGACTGTTCAGACAAAAGGAGGTGCCAAGAAAAACTGGGGTGTTGGATCTGATGCCAGCAGGACGCCGTGAAAGTCAAACTTGATCCGTCTGCAGCCGGCCTCAGATCACCTGACGAGCCGGAGCTCACCTGCTGCAGCGTCCTCTGAAGACGGAGATGAATGCAGCGCTGATGCTTTTCAATTTAGACAGCAGCCTCCAGTGATAACAGGCGTCATTAAAAGGGTTTGACATTTATGGTGTGTGTGTGTGTGTGTGTGTGTGTGTGTGTGTGTGTGTGTGTGTGTGTGTGTGTTTCGACGTTATGCAAAGCAGCTCTAATTGATGCAGCGAGGACGGTGTTGGACAACAGCGAGCGAGCAGATCTTCAGCTGTCACTCTGCCAGCTTTAATTATCTCTGCTGGTGATGTCTGTGATTCTCTGGACCGGAGTGTGAATGTAAAGCAGACGGTTTAAGATCCTCTAAATAAGCATTTCTCTGCAGAGTGAAGCTCTCCGCCATCTTTAATCCTCCTTTCAGAAGCTCCAACAAAATCAGAGCAGATGGGCCAAAAACTTCCAACTGAACGTTTAACTCATCTGTCTCTACACATTTCAGGAGTTTATTTACCCTCATCAACGCTGCATGACTCTGACTCTGTAGTGGAAGTCACTGCATTAAACACAGACATGACTCTGTAGTGGAAGTCACTGCATTAAACACAGACATGACTCTGTAGTGGAAGTCACTGCATTAAACACAGACATGACTCTGTAGTGGAAGTCACTGCATTAAACACAGACATGACTCTGTAGTGGAAGTCACTGCATTAAACACAGACATGACTCTGTAGTGGAAGTCACTAGAGTCCGGGTGCTGAACTGGCCTGCCTGCAGTCCTGACTTGAGAAAGGCAAGAATGGGACCACATTTCACTTTAAAGTCCAGAACCTGGTCTCCTGGGTTCACCAACGTTTACAGAGTGTTGTTTAAAGAAGATCTGATGAACAGGAAACATGTACGAACAGTTTGAAACATGACCTCTGACCTCTTTGTTCCTGTTGTTCCTTGTTCCCCAGGTGTCTGTTGGGCTGCTCCACGGTCGGGCCTCTCATATCATCTGGCCACCGAATCGTTGGCAGCAAATCAAACCGAGTCTCCCTCCAAACCGAGGACCTCTGGACAACGAGGAAGAAGAGGAATAAACACATGCTCACACACACTCAGTCACACACACTCAGTGTTTACAGTGATGGTAATGAAATGTTTAAAGTGATGGCAGCCTCTTGGATGGCTCTGTATCACTCGGACCGCTCTCTTATGTTTTTTAAAATGTCATATGATGCTGAAAAAGCTTCTCTCTGATTGTGTACATCCATTATTCTTCTATACCTTTGTGTTTGGGTTTAATTCATATGGCCACAGTCTAGTCATTAGCAGGGACACGGATCACTCAGTCTAAAAGCAACAACCAAACAAGGAAACCCAAAACCCTCTGTGGTTCCACCGCGTTGGGACAGTTGCTGATTTGTTCTGTTTAATTTCTTGAAATCATTTTGGCGTTGGACTGTTGGTTGAATAAAACAAGAGATTTGAAGACAAGACTTTTGAAACCTTTCTTTCTGCCCCGGGAACCGGGGGGTTAACCATCATTAGTTTTGTTTAAACTTTAAGGATATAAAGAAATGTGTTTAATTACATGAAAACAGTGTTATCAAGCTAAGACAAGAGATGAGAGCATGTAGAGAGATGACCTCCCCCTTACTCCCCCACTCTCAAGAGGGAGGGAGAGAAAGAGGAGATGAACAATTGTGTCTGACTTTTATTTTGGCCCCTAAATGACATTTCTCATCATCCAGATCCCCTGACTTGTTTTTCCTGCTGCGTCTGACATCTCCTCCACCATCTCTTGCAAATGCCGTCCATGCACTCCCAATTCTCCCAATTATTTCTGAGTGTGATGGGATAAAACGGCGTCTGTCATTGTCTCAGATTTCTGTTATTACTGTGCTTTTGTGTGTTTGGCCGCTGTTGTCACCCTGAGCTGAGTGCTGCTTATTGTTCTCTCAGATGGCATAAATATTCCCTTTTGTATTTAGTTAAAGAATGAGCTTTCACCTCCCCCATCTTCCAGGTGATCTGAAGTCTCAATTAGAGAGAAAGCACACAAACAGAGCAGCTGACTCCTGCCCGCCTCTCAAACAGCTGAGCAGCTCCGTCTTTAAGGGGAGCGTGGCTCATTTGCATATATCAAATTGAAGGAGCACTTGTGCTAAATTCATTCAAATGGAGCTCTCTGATGTAGCGGTTGATTCTGCGACGCTAACAGCTGTGTCATGGCTTAGTGGGACCCTGAAGGCACAAGTGGGGCTAAATGCAGGTGTACTCGACCCTCAGTCGAGCGCTCTCTTCTGCATTATTCATTCACTCAAGTGTGATGTGCGTTTCTGTGCCAGTTGAGACTGACATTTAAGGTTTAGGGTTTATGTTTGAGCTCCTTCTTTGAGTATTTGACGGAGAAGTCAGACAGAAAGTTCTTCTGAAGGAGGACGAGACAAATAATTCAGATCATCTATGCTGAGTCTTTGAGACCCAGGATCTCCAAGCCCGGACTACAAAGCAGGAGCCATAATGACCTTGACACCTGAAACCAAAGAATCCAAACGCAGACTGAGAAAGAAGAGCTCCTGGATCAAACAGGCCAGAACAAAACCCAACACCACCAACATGCACCATATAATGTGGGTCCAGAATCAGCCTCTATGCCCACCTGAAGACCCAGGAAAATAGAGTCATGGATTATTTTAGCAACAGGTAGTTGAGTAAAAGCTAAGCCATGGCCTTGACTCCACCTCTTTGCTGGTTTCTACATTAGCAGGTAGTTGGTTGGAGTCAGCATGTCCACAATGGCGGTCGCCATTTATGGGCTTCATGACGCCTCTTAGGAAACCAATGGGTGACGACATTTGGACTACCTTTGTGTCCAAAACCCTCCTCCAAAGGTACTACCTACTACATACTGCGACTAACTTTACTGTCAGCATGCCGTTAGTTTCTAACCATCAAGTTATTGTGCGTCTTCTTCATGAACAAACTTCCTTTAACAGGCAGAAACCTCCAGCAGGACCAGACTCATGTTAGACACACATCTGCTGAGACCGTGTTGGAGAGAGGGATAGAGGGAGATGAAGAGAGAGAGAGAGATGATAGTGGGGAGACGGATAGTAGTAGTTGTAGCAGCTGGAGTCTGGACCACGTCCACAGCAGCAGAGATCCAGAGGAACCTACGAGACAAGGGAGCTCAGGGACTCCAGAAAGGTCTATGGTTAGTAACTTTAATGGGACAGGAAGAGTTAAAGTGAGAGACAGGCAGAGAGAGGAGAGAGAGGGAAAGACAGGATCCCAGTGTGTCAGTCTAAGCCTATAGCAGCATAACTAAGACCTGTGCCAAGCCTGATCCAGCTCTAACTATAAGCTTTATCAAAAAGGAAAGTTTGAAGCCTACTCTTAAAAGTAGAGAGGGTGTCTGCCTCCCGGACCCTGACTGGTAGATGATTCCAAAGGAGAGGGGCCTGAGAACTGAAGGCTCTACCTCCCATACTACTTTCAGAGACTTTAATTTGTGGATTAAGACACAGCCAGCGTCCTTATTTCATGCAGGCTACGATAAAAACTCTGTAGAATACTTTTGGAAGTGGCACAAAGGTTGGGTGTAGTTTAGCTCAGTTGGTGAGCAGGCGCCCCATGTACAGAAGTTTCAGTCCTCATTGAACTGGTTGTAGGATCGGCATGATTCGGTGCATGGACTTGATGTTACCTCAGCAGGTTTAAGAGCTTGTAAGGGAAACATAAACTCCTCTGTGGACTTTAATGAGTTAACTGCAGCCTGCACAGGAATATGACTGCCTCAGCTCTGACTGAGTGATGTTTGTGCTTGTGTTTGCACATCTTATGGTACTTTACATTCTGCATTTACCTTATTTACAAAGAGCTGGAAAGACAGTCTGTTTCCGAGCTTCTGTTGCTCTGCCAACAAACACCGCCGCCTGCTGCTGCTAGGATACCAGCGTCACTGTGGTGAGACTGAGACACGGCCTCGTGGAGATCAACAGTAGAAGCCATGGAGGAGACGAAAGAGTGCATGCTACCATCATTTCACTTCGTTTTGAGTTTTATACATGCATGTTCTTCCGCCTGCAGCGCACTCATCAGCTTCACCTGCTGGAGCAGATGTGTAAACTGTGAGCACATGAACCCAGAGAGCTCCTGCTCTCAGGACTGGGACTTGGTGACAACAGGACTACCTTTGCCACCCTCCTTCCCTCCTTCCCTCCACAATACATCCACAAACATACACACTCTCTCACAACACACTCTTCAAACAAACCCAGAGGAAACACCTGAAGGTGTTGTCTTCTCTGTTGCACCCCTAACTGAGGGAAAGGAGCTCCTTTGATTGAGCAGCCAGGCTGATGAGCTCCAGCTGGGTGCAATGAGGGCAGGTGCTCTCCATGATGGGCTCGTTAGGAGCCCTGGAGGTCACAGACGGATAAATATCATAAAAAAAACAATAAAACCAATAAAAGTCTAATTAATGTAAATAAAATCATTATAATAAAATCTGAGAAATGTAAAAAGAAAACACAATTAAATCTTTACAATAAAATCCATAACAAAATTCAGATGAATATCTGAAAAGTAAAATAAAAATAAAAAGGGATATATTAAGATAGAATAAAATATTGAATAAAAATCATGCTAAATGTTAAAATCCAGAGTTCCTTGCCTCTCTGCTGTTTAACCCCCTATCTTCAATTGTTTAGAAGTTACATCAGAAAGAGCTGAATGAAAGAGCGTCTTCAGAGGAAGTGTTTGACTCACTGTTTTTCATTACATAATGACACAACCCATGGTCCACACCATGTTCACCTTATCAACATACACTGTGTTAGCTGCATAGCAAACCTACATGGACCGTTGTTACAGCAGCTGGTTGATTATATTTACTTAAACAGAACGTTCAGGAACAAATCAAGAATCCAGTTTTCTAAAAAGTAATGTTTTGGTTGATCTAAAGTTGGGCTGTTTGTAATTTAACATGAATCTTTTTACATGCAAATATTACAGGAGCATATTACACCACATACTGAAATGAGGTTCATTCTCATGGAGGATCCACCTCTCATTAAAACCTCTCACTGTTGATCCATCTCCCTTAAAGCAGAATCAAACTGACAGCCTTCATGTCTCTGCGTCAGCCTGGAGATCCCTGCAGAGCTCCACCAGGTGATCTGTCACTGGATTCATTGGGTAATGAATCAAACCGCTCATGTGGATGTAACATTTATCCCCATATCAATGTCATGTGGTCATGCATATTACAACAGTTTGCCCCGTTACTGCCCCACGCCGGCTTCTTCTGGATTCTAATGCAATCTGGGAGCCGTCTATAAACCCTGCATGGCTCATTTGACTGTTTGATCGCTCCTCTCTCGCGGCGATCTTGACCAGTTTGAAATGCAATTATGCTAATCTGAGCAGCGTGCAGGGTCAGCGCTGCACTTTGGGCCTTCACTCTCCCTGTGAACGTCTGAGCCCTGCAGCCCTGTGAGTGAAGGCGTTTCATGCGGCCCTGTTATAGATATTAAACAGCACTTTGCTGATAAGTCTAGGAGAGCTGTGGAGATTGACCTTCGTCCGCTGAGCCGCTGAGCCCTGCAGAGAAACTGCGGCAACTTGATGCTCGCCTGACTCTGATTCAACCTGCTGAAGTAACTCATGGCTAACGTTCCTGAAACATCAGAGCAGAGAGAGAGGCGAGTTTCAAAAGGTAGAAAACGACAACCAGAACAATCACATCACAAATACACTCTTTAATGTTCCCTACAGAACTTTACTGCTCAAACTGCTGAGTTTGTCCTCGAATGATGACCCTCTTTAACAGACTCCTCAGTCCAGTATCAGGGTGAGTTTAATCTCCAGGATCAGATTTTCTGACTCCACTCTCCCTGTTTTTAAAAAGGTTACTGCAGGATTTCTCCTTTTATTACGTTTCCATGTCGTTACCCTCTTAATGGTAACAATAATTGCTTACCGCTTAAGAAAACCTTTAAAACAAAAGCAACTTCACAAACCATCAGCTGCAATCCAGAGAGGATGTACTAATTAAAGCCCATTAAAAGGCCGGCTCAGCAGACTTAAGAAGAACCCTAAATGACCAAAACCTCCACAGCCAGATTAAAAAGATAAATTATCTCAAGTTTGAAAGTTTGAGCAGTTTAGTTCTCCAAGTTACTGAAACTCAAACTCTCTAAGTTTTCTAATTATCCTCTCCCCGGGACGCTTATTTAAAAAGCAAAGTTTAATCTTCCTCTGCGTTAGCCGTCTCTTCCTCTCAGACTGTTTTCTCTGTTTCTTCTTTGGTCAAAGATTGTTCATTTTTCTCAGAGTGCTTTTTAAACAGGCAGAGGAGCAGAGTCAACATACTGGATTTAACTTTGAGACAGTCAGACAAACACTGAGTCTGACTGGTGGAGGAAATGGGATATGTTCACGTCCTGGTGTCTGTGCTCGTGGAAACTGGTCTCTGTTTGCTCATCCTGATAGATTTGTTATTGCACAACTTTTGGGTTAAGTTGCCGCTCCGTGAAGTCGACGCCGATTCTCAGGTTGACACCAAAGCATCAGCATGTTCCTGCAGAAACATCCCCCCAATGTTGTGACTTTTCAACTCTTATAAAAAAGCCAATGAAGCGATTTAAACGTCTCTAATTTGCACCATTCTCACGTCTGATTTTATTACTTTATAGTTTATTTATTCGGGACAGATACAGATCACAGAGACAAACTGAGAACAGCCATCAACGTGAGTATCTTAATGTTTGTAGCTAATGCTAATTAGCAACACCCGTCCCGGGAAGAGCTTTTGAGAATAACAGATTCAAATGGTAAGTTAAAGTCTCCGTGACATCACCCGTCTGTCCCTGAAGCCGATCATCAGCCATATTGGAAATGCTGAACTCAACCTAACGTCTGTGAGGTAAAAAGGCGGAGCTTCAACCTCCTCGCTAACAGCTACAGTGATCGCCTGTCAGTCGAATCAGCCACGCCCTTATTTGGGCAAAACTCGTACATTTAATATCTTCAAAAATAACAAGTAATAATAAATTCCCCCCGTACAGGGTGAGAGAGAAATGATCTCTTCAGACCTGAACTGTTTTCTGATCCAGGCTGTAAACATGTTTATTTAAAGATCGTCTCTTTGAATGGGTGTGTATGTGGTTTCCTGTGTTTCTGCAGCCAGCCTCTATTGGACATTTGAGGAACTGCGTTTTTTAACACTCCCGCATTGGCTCCTATTCTCGCGACGGAGGTCGCCGCTTGGTCTTTAAAATGACTTTACGTGTATTTCACTCAACAAACGATTTGAATCGAGTTTGGTGTGAACACAACTGAAGTCTTGCTCCCTTTCTGGAGTCCCTGAGCTCCCTTGTCTCGTAGGTTCCTCTGGATCTCTGCTGCTGTGGACGTGGTCCAGACTCGAGCTGCTGCAACTACTACTATCCGTCTCCCCACTATCATCTCTCTCTCTCTCTTCATCTCCCTCTATCCCTCTCTCCAACACGGTCTCAGCAGATGTGTGTCTAACATGAGTCTGGTCCTGCTGGAGGTTTCTGCCTTTTAAAGGAACTTTGTCCTTGACATGAAGTCATTTCCACAGGAATGGAGCGCCGCCTGCAAGCTAGTTCAGGCAGACAACTCAAGCTGCACTCATTCATAGTGACACGTCGTCATCCTCCCTATCAGCTGATCTCAACATCCTCTCATTGGCGGTCTCTTTAAGCTGCAAGTTTCCCTGTCTCTGCCTCTGCTCTGCCAGCGCTCCTGCTGTCCTGCTCAGTGCTGTGTGAAAACTTCGTACCCACCTCCTCCCCGGCTTCCACCTGCAGGCTCCGAGGGGGGTTAGTCCTGTCCCATTACTCCTAAATGTCTGCATTTAAATAATCTACGAGGAGTAATGTGGTTCGGAGCCCGTACACCAAACACAATACTTAATAATAAACTTATCTTCAGTAAACGTGAGTTGTCTGACTGAATTTTACAACGCTTTCATATGTCTTTTTAAATTATTGTCTTCTTTAATTTACGACCTGTTTGTCGTCATCTACCTAAAAAGAAACAGCATCTTACATGAGCTCCTCAAACTATCAGAACTCAGACACGAGTACTGTGACACTGCTCTCTGATTTTTCGTGGTGTGAGAGGAGTTCAAAGGTCCCGGCTGTGAGCAGAGGTGATTGTAAAATACTGACGTCATTGTGCAGAGTTGATTTAAGGAGAGAGTGCAGAGGTTTCATATGCAGCAGCAGTTAAACATGATGTAACTGAGTGTTACAGAGAGATTAAACGTCTGCATTGTCTCTCCGTGAGCTTCCGGCGGTTTCTCCTCCACGCGGCTGTGATACGTTTCATCCCAGTGAACTCCTCACGCCGAGCCACGGCTCATTCTTATTGGCACATTACGCTTCCTCAATGAAAAAGAAATATTGCCTCGCAGAGATAACAGCTGATGAGCTTTTCGTGAATAATTTAAAAGTTATTTTGAAAAATACGATATTTTACAGAAAAAAGTTCCCTGATAAAGTTTCCTCTTTTCACTCCGCGGCTGTGACAGAAATTAAAGTTCATTATCTGCGGATGTCACCGTCTGTTAGATAAAGCAAATGAAAGAGAAAGAAATGGTTCTTTATTGGACTTTAAAGCCTCCAGTAATAACATTAAAGAGGCAGCATTAGCTGCCATGTTGGATTAAGGTTCACAGATTTATATCAGCGCACACTCGCCTGGAATAAATCGTTTCTAATTACATCAGGTCTTCAGACACATCCTTCAGAACGTGTGAGCCTTAATATCATATCCCAGAGAGATAATGAAACGCATCCCTCACCTTCATCATGAAACACATTACAGCTGGCTCATAAATGTTGGATGTAGCGCCTGATATTTACAGGTGGAAGGATGTTTCCAGCTCAGCTCACTTCCTTCCTTTCTTCCATCTCAGTGTTGCTGCTGGGAAACATCCAAGTGTTTCAACCTGATGTTATTCAGACTTTTTCCATATCTGGAAAAATTCAACAGGAGTGTGTAAACGTGCAGAGCTGTCTCTTTATTGGGTAACGAGTGTGTAAACGTGAGAGTGACAAGTTATGGAATTAATTTAAACATCAGAGGTTGAAGAACAGTGAAGACGCACATCCATCGGTTTCCACGTGGTTTCAGTGTCGGTCTCTGTGCCTTCGTCCTCCATCGTGTTGTCTACACCGTACTCTGTATATTATTAACATATATACAGCTCGTCCGCAGGGGGTCATCTTTCGTCCTCATTATATTCTGATATACACCATCAGCTGAGACTCTGTGGAACTGTTTACAGTGAAGCTCAGACTCTGTGGAACTGTTTACAGTGAAGCTGAGACTCTGTGGAACTGTTTACAGTGAAGCTGAGACTCTGTGGAACTGTTTACAGTGAAACTGAGACTCTGTGGAACTGTTTACAGTGAAACTGAGACTCTGTGGAACTGTTTATAGTGAAACTGAGACTCTGTGGAACTGTTTACAGTGAAGCTGAGACTCTGTGGAACTGTTTACAGTGAAGCTGAGACTCTGTGGAACTGTTTACAGTGAAGCTGAGACTCTGTGGAACTGTTTACAGTGAAACTGAGACTGTCAAACTGTTTACAGTGAAGCTGAGACTCTGTGGAACTGTTTACAGTGAAGCTGAGACTCTGTGGAACTGTTTACAGTGAAGCTGAGACTCTGTCAAACTGTTTACAGTGAAGCTGATACTCTATGGAACTGTTTACAGTGAAACTGAGACTCTGTGGAACTGTTTATAGTGAAACTGAGACTGTGGAACTGTTTACAGTGAAACTGAGACTCTGTGGAACTGTTAACAGTGAAACTGAGACTCTGTGGAACTGTTTACAGTGAAGCTGAGACTCTGTGGAACTGTTTACAGTGAAACTGAGACTCTGTCAAACTGTTTACAGTGAAGCTGAGACTCTGTGGAACTGTTTACAGTGAAACTGAGACTCTGAGGAACTGTTTACAGTGAAACTGAGACTCTGAGGAACTGTTTATAGTGAAACTGAGACTGTGGAACTGTTTACAGTGAAACTGAGACTCTGTGGAACTGTTTACAGTGAAACTGAGACTCTGTGGAACTGTTTACAGTCAAACTGAGACTCTGAGGAACTGTTTATAGTGAAACTGAGACTGTGGAACTGTTTATAGTGAAACTGAGACTGTGGAACTGTTTACAGTGAAACTGAGACTCTGAGGAACTGTTTACAGTGAAACTGAGACTCTGAGGAACTGTTTATAGTGAAACTGAGACTCTGAGGAACTGTTTACAGTGAAACTGAGACTCTGAGGAACTGTTTATAGTGAAACTGAGACTGTGGAACTGTTTACACTGAAGCTGAGACTGAATGTGTGCTGATCACTGACCCCAAACACAATAACAAATGTATATTGAGATGATCAAATATAAATAAAGGCCTTTTAATTTCATTTGAAACTCTGCCTTACATGTATATTTTGGATTTCGTGAGAACCTCCCACACCCATAGGGAGGAAAATGCAGCAGAACATGTTCCTCTTTCTCTCAGCACTTTAGAGTAATAGAAATATTCGAACACTATACATGAAATGTTATCTTAATCCCCTCCCGCCTGCAGCTGCATGACAGCTCTCTCCTTTATTACTCTGACCTCCAAATCAAACCTGCAGCAGCTTAAAGCACCCAGCTATTGACAGCCTGAACCTCTCAGCAGGGTGTCAGCAGTATCAACACGCCGAGTCCCCGACAGCCTGTTCCTCCAAACGGAGCCGACACGACTCTCCCGCACGGGCTCCTGCAGAACCAATTAAAAACTCAATTCGGCCATTTAAAGTCCTGCAGAGAGAGCGACGGCGTGGGCTAGCTGATAAGCGGTTAAGCGTTCAGATGTTGTGTATTACAACAACCCACAGTGCCTCCCCCCGCCATGGGAACACCGGTCCGACCTGCGCTATCTGCAGCACTGGTGGCAACAACAGGCAATTTGTGGAAGGTCTTACAGGGTAATTAAGAAATGTGCAGAGTGCTGCCGGCTGACACGTTTCATATGGTGTTTGTGTTTCCCTCAGGGCGTCTCACACGGAGATGAGCTGCAGGTGGAAATGAAGACAGCCGCATATGGCAGAGTCAAACATTCACTTTGCATCTGCTCTTTTAAATCAGTGAGTGTGTGGATTCACACTCTCTATGACTACGAACACCCTCACAAAATAAGCTCCTGTAACTGTATTTAACCCATACCTGTGACAGTTTGGAGCTTTTACCTGAGGCATGCAAACGAAAAGTCAAATAATGTGTCTTACTATTTTGTCGGACACCTATAAGTGGCAGTATCAGGTACGAATATACCTGGCACACTTTAAAAAGTAGTATGTAGAAATAATCAAGCTTTTCACCAGTGGCCATGTTTGATTTTGAAGGCCTCACTATGTTCTGTAACCACCGCTAAACTCCCCTAAAAGGAAGCTAAAGGCCCGCTTCGCCTCTTTGCCTCATGCTAGGTCGACCAAAAGTAAAGTTGAGTTAGAATTTACAATTTGGTGACCGCCAACGTTACCCTTCACATCTCTGTGTAATTGTCTTCCTTGTTTCCAGGTGAGCTGACTGTTGTCAGGAACAGCAGAGACCTCAGAGTCTTTGGTATCTGATTCAAAGCTTGGCATCTTCATCTCTCCTTGGTTTAACTCTGTCCCGTATTTTAACTTGTGATATATGCTCTCCTTCTCCGATCTTGGATCCAGAAAGGTCCTACGGATACCACGTAAAAATGAACAGGAATACCTGCGCTTCCTAAGGCCCGAAACACGGTTGACGTAGCCTCTTCGAAATACATTTTTTTACTACAGATTTTGTGAAAAATAAGCAATTGTGACTTAACTATTCCTCTAAAGGTGTGTTTTGGATGAAAACTGTTTTTCCAAAGTAGAGCATGTGTGTCAGTTTATATGAAATAAACTTTAAAATGTAACTGACCTATTGTTTCAAATGTGTCGTCTTTGAATGTAAACACATCCAAAAAAATGACGGGTTTGTCATTTAAAATATATTTCAATCAGGAGAGACACAATTTGAATATTAAGGTTATTTATTACAACTGAATGAATGCTGGAACTTGACAGAAGTCTTTGGCGTAAGGACTCTATGGGGATAATGTTATGGGCGTAGGATGCGTGAATTTGGCAGCTGAAGAAATCCCCCTAGAGTCCAGACTCTGGTGGTGGTGGTCCAAGGAATTGAAGACTTGCAGAGACCAGGTAGAGACGGGGAGGTGGAGGGGTGCGCACCATCAATGCAAGAAGGAACTAGCAGGAGAGAGAGACACATTTAAAAAGACAGCAGAGAGTTGATAGGCTGATGATAAGGGCGTGTCACTGAGCTATTGGATGACGCCGCTGCTGATTAGCCAATGACAGCTCCGGAACGTGAAGCTGGAAGCGGCTGAGGTATTGAACGAGGGAGAGGAGAGTTAAACTGCTGTGATTGATTTATAGTCTTCCCATCTGAACTTTCACTAGAGCTACATTTCACTTTGATTGATGGATGATGACCATTCAAGGTTTTAATGAATTGTTCAAAGTCTGCCTTGGAATGAACCCAAACGCCCCATATGTCATCTAAGAATCTATAATAATACATTGGTATTTTGGGGGATTTTTCTAATGCTGTTTCCTCCCAATATGCCATAAAAATATTTGCATAAGAGGGGGCGGATTTTTTACCCATGGCGGTGCCACTAATTTGTAAATAATATTCATTATTGAACTCAAAGTCATTCTTATTCAAATTGATCTCCAACAACTGAATCGAATGATTCTCTGGTCTTTTGGGATTAGGATGCATCCTAAAGCTTCTTTTTATGGATTCAATACCTGATTTTCTCTCGATGTTGGTGTAAAGACTTTCAATATCTATGGTGAATAAAAATGAATTGGCTGGTATTTGCAACTCCTTAATTTTATCTAAAAAGTCATATGTATCTTTTATGTAACTAAAATGTTTGTTGGAAATCGGGTTCAGATGATATTCAATGAATTCTGTAATTTTATATGTTTCACTATTACAATCTGAGACTATGGGGCGTCCTGGGGGTATCTCAAAGGGTTTGCTCCACTGTGCAGGTTCTTTATGAATTTTTGGTAGAAGGTACAACCTTCTGGGACGTGGACCTGTGTTTCCTAGAAGGTATTTTTTCTGTTTTTGGTCTATGTAGCCCTCCATACACATCTGGTTTAATATTTTGCTCACTACAGGTATTGTGTCCAAAAAGATGTTTTTCCAATTTTTTATAGTGTTGTTTATTAGATAATTGTCTTTATGCCTCCCATATATATTGTTCTCTGTCCATAATGACAACAGCACTACCTTTTTCTGCTGGCTTAATGACGATATGATTGTTGGTCTTTAATTGTCCCAGAGCCTCCATCTCTTCTGGAGATAGGTTTGGAGTGTCCCTGATATCCCAGTTAAAGTTTTTTACTGCGTATAGATCCGCTCTGATTAGGGATCCGATCAAGGGTGGAAGTGATCCCAAGTTAGGGGTCCAATTAGAGTTGGGTCTGAAGGGCAAATGCTCTCTCTTTTTCCTTCTTCAAAATATGTTGCCAACCCAAGTCTCCTGTGATAGGTCTGTATGTCGACCATCATCTGTGATTTTTGATTTTTATTAATGTTGGTAGTGGGTATAAATGTAAGACCAATTTTAACTGGTGATATGTGGGTTTAAAGTTTTTAGCTAATACAACAACATTTTCAAAGTTAGCCTGTATGTCTCATATAAACTTTTGATCTGAACATGAATTTTCATGAACTCTTGGTAGCCCTGTCCAAAGGTTTGGCCTTAACGGGCAACCAAGTTTGACAACGAGGACCAGCGGTCCAGCATAGCTGATGCTGTTGTGCCGGTCCAATGTATCCTGTCCCATTCTGTGTTAAAGTCCTTGTCTGGTAGTGGTGGTAAGAACGGCATGTGTGTCTTAATGTGGTTGTTGATGATCTCAAAGTTCTCTTGTTCCGTCTTGGGCAGTTCCTTGGAGAAGTTAATGATGGGGATCCATATTTCAGCCACAGGAAAATCCGTTTTGGTGGCTCTCAGGGAACCCTGGAGTTGTTTGATAGACGTTGCCTTGGGCTTTTGTCCTTTGTTGTTAAGTCCCACTGAAAGAATCACTTTCTCTACTGTGTTGGTAGGAGATAGCTTGGCAAGAATGGTTCCCATGTGACGGAAATTCTCACCTGGATAGCTCTCCACCTGAAGATCCGGAATATTGAATCCTGGGACTCTGGCAAGTTTGGAGTCCCCGATGATCAACCACTTTTTTTGTGCTCTCAGTGTCCAGTCCGCTATCTTTTGTGTGGAAGGTGGGTTTCAATGTGGTTTTTGAAGACTCACCGTCTCCTTGGTTCCTTTTTTGGAAGAGAGGTCCACTTCTTCGTCCACTACATCTTCCTGTTCGCTTTCCGTCTCCAGGTCAAAGTTCCTCGGTGGGAGTTGAGGTTCTTTGTGATTCTGGTTCTGTCTTACTTGCAACCGAAGAACTGTCCAAGAATTCCTCCTCCGAATCTGAGGCAGCCTCCTCATGTAGTGTGAGGTCCAAGTCCCCTATGGAGGATTTGTCCTCCAAGGGACGCAGAGCTTCTGGGTCTTGCGCATGGACCTGGATTATTCGTTGTGGTATGTGTGTTCCCACTGGTTTAAGTGTCCGTGGACTTTCCACATTTGGG